>NC_140256.1:11662749-11680249 GCF_949987555.1 Borostomias antarcticus | reverse complement strand
AGAGAGAGAAAGAGAAAGAGAGAGAGAGAGAGAGAGAGAGGGGACAGAGAGAGGTGTATGCAAACCTTAAGCAGGTGCGTGTGTGCCTTGCTCCTGTCCCTGCGAGTCTCCTCCCCCATGTCCCAGTAGAGCTGTCCCAACAGGAAGTAGTACTCCCCGCAGTCTGGCGCCCGGCTCGCTGCCTGCAGGAAGCTACAGAAGTGGAGAGAGATCATCTAATAGGATTAGAGGGGCATGGAGACGTGAGGTTGTCTCTCAGGCTATTAGTGTTAGATCATACTTAACATCACACCCAACACCCCCACACACACACACACACACATCACACCTCTGCTCTGCCAGCTGGCGTTGCTCCTGGGCTAGCTGTATCAGTCCCCTCAGTGCCAGGCCCTGTGCCAGGTCAGGGTGCGAGGCCAGGAGCTCAGATGACACCTGAGGAGGACAGGGTCAGCTACTGTGAGGCACACGCCCTCTCAAACCCCACACCTGATCTCACAGAACCAGTCAGTCAGACAGAGACAGCCTGTGCAAGGCTAATGAACAACGACCACTTAGAACAGTACATTAACATTTGAGTAATTTAGCAGAAGCGTTTATCCAAAGTGACTTGAAAGTACATTTCTCAAGAGTAAGCGAACCGACTGTACCTCACAGTCATCATCCGAAAAGCCTTTTATAAGAACAAGTGACACCAGAAGTCAAAGCGCTAGAATCAAAGTAAGTGAACCAACAGTACACCCCAATCATCGCAGTCCCAGTCATTTTGTCTGAGGTCATTTTCTAAGACAATCTGTCTTGTTAAATAAAGGTTGAATAGAGGAGATAGGGATGTATACATTTGGCTTGTGTTGTCTTTTAGAAACCATAGGGCAGTTTACAGTGTGAACCAGCTACAGTACACTGAAGCGCAGGAGGGAGATTGAAGAGATGGCAGTAACCTAGTTTATCCAGCAGAGGGTGGTAGAGGAGAAGCTGCAGTCAACATGTCAGAGTTAATAGAGATGTTGTTACAGTCAGTGTAACCCCACTGACTAGAACTCATTGCTCCTGGTTGACTGAGAATCGCATGAACGCAAACACACTGATAAAGTGAGGCTAGAGTCCGAGTAGAGAGGGGTGAAAGAAAGCCTGGCTCCAGCCCCTGAATCTGAATCAAGGTCTGGAAAGGGTCTCGTCCACAGTGATCTCTAGGTTGGAATTCCAATCAGGCCAATCATCGCATCCTTTGTACGCGTCCTTTAAATTAAACTGCGCAACGTGATTGGATAGGGGATGAACTAATCACTAAGGACTCCTTCGGCAACGCCCATCTCGGGAAAACGGCTGCAATGGGAGTTTGTTCAGACTGAATAATGAAGTGAAACGACATGGGAATTCAGTTTGAGTGTGGGGCTAGTGAAGAGCAGAGGTCTCACCTGGAGGGCTCGGTCCACCTGGCCTTTCTGCAGATACACTCTTCCTTTAAGCGCTACCAGGGCAGGGTCGTTGTTCGCGTCTGGGAGCTAGACAGAGAGCAGAAACACAAGCCGTTGGGAATTCCCTGACGTTGCATAATAATAAGCATACTGTACACCGGGAAACCACCCTATGAGGGAGAGGGCGAGAGGCGTTCCGGTGGGAAGTGACTGGCGGCACCTGTGCGAGGGTCTCCAGGGCTTGGTCAGAAGCCTGGTCCTCCGCAGTCCTGACCAGGGCCTCCACCTTCAACCTCAGCAGCCTCAGACGCAGCTCCTCGTCGGCAGAACCGCTCAGCTTCAGACCTGACAGGACGGGACAACGAGGGCTTTACACCTCCTGAACGCCACGCCCGCCTCGCCGACCGACGAGACACATCCGTCTGACAGCTGCGGCTGGCGTGACTGTGTGTGGGGGGGGTTCGCGGGCGAAGCGTACCTTGGGAGCAGGATGCGGCGCTGTCGGAGTATCGGTGGGTTCTCAGCTGGGCCTGCGCGAGGCCGCACCATCCCACCGCGCTGGAGCTCATCCTCTTAAGTCCTGGCACACGACAGACGGTAAGGTGAAATGCGACGCCACAGAGCCAACTACCTGTTCGACGGTCGCTCCCTCTCTCTGAATCATCATCAGATCATCAGGTTGACACGGTACAGGACTCACCTAGAGACAGTTCCACGATGGCGTCCGCACACTTGCCCTCCTCCAGAGCTCTGATCCCCAGGCCCAGGTGGGCTAAGCTGCTGTCTGGGTCCAGATCCAAGAGTCGAGCAAAACTGCGGCCCGCGTCCTCACTGAGGACCCCTACAGACGAACACAGCTGGTACTGTAACGGCCTGCTGCACAGTAACCATCAAAACACGCTGTGAGGGACGCCAGCTCGTACCTGTCTTGAGGTAATATGAGCAGAGGGCTTCCAGAGGGTACGTCTCTGAGGGATAGAGGGCCAACATGGACTCGCAGGCGTCCTTCAACCTGGCCTCCTCGTGTGATAGCTGGAGAAAGAGAGAGGACAGTTTACTGTTGGCAGCAAAATGGCAGGGAAAATTTCAAACAGTGGGGCGTCTGTGACAGTACGGCAAACAGGGAGAGCTTTACTTTTGACAGGCATTTAATGTAGTCGGCTGAGAGCTTCTGGTGGTCCTCTCCAGGAACATTGTCAGTGAGCACCATGGCCTTTTCAAAGGCGGTGATTAACTGTGGGACATCAACGACATTGTGGTTATAGATGAGGACAGAATGACAGCGGCATAGAAAGGCACAGCATGAGAATATTTATGCACAAATACTTAAGTAGCAGTCTTTATCGTGAGGGATTTTTTTTCCGGCTCTTACGTGCTGCTGGGTCTCATTGTCCTGCTCCTCAACACTGTCTGAGAGAAGGTGGGTCATCTGTTGCCATAGCTGCAAAATCTCTGCCTTCTCCACAGCCTCTCCTTCTCCCGCCTTCAGACCAATCAGCTTCTCCCACACCTTCGCCACCTACACGGGCGTAGGCACACACACACACGCACGCACACACGCACGCACACGCACACACACACACACACACACGCAGTCCTTTTTATGTGCAATCCAACAGAATACAAGGACCAACACACACACATGAACTGTCATAGAAATTGTAATTTCACCACCTCCCTCAACCTTTCACATAGCTGTGCTAACCTCATTTATGACAGGATGACCTCCAGGAGGTCAAAACACCTAGATGTTGTCTGCCCTAGAATAACCATCCTTTGTTCCACCGCCCTTTCTCATGTCACGTGTCTGTATTCTCGACCACTGTTGATGATGTCTGCCATTTCTTATGACGTGTACAGATGGGTTAGCCAACCAAATCTCTGATAGCGTCACATCCATGTATTGTCTAATATAAGGCCGCGCAAGACGAGCCTACTTGACTTCGGCTGGAGGCCACTTACGTGTGTTATCCTGAAGTCCTTGCGCTCATATGTTTTCTCAATAAATCAGACTTAACCTTTTTGAGCGAACCTTGGCAAATCTTTTCACTTTAGATCAGATTTTATTCTATTACAGAACGGTTACACATACCTGTAAATAGTCCTTATTTGTACTGTAGATATCTGCCAATTTTCGAATCACTTCATAACACTTTGCTTTGTCTGAACTGTGAATGCAAAAATGCACAAGGGTCAACAATGTCACCCAATGAGAAACCAACCAAAGCATGACTCATGGAGGAAAGGACAGATGTCCCTGAGACATACCTTTCATACAGGTCTATGAGTTTCAGGTAGACCGCCGGGAGCTCCGCTTTGAAATCTGTCTGGTCAATCTTCTCATAGAGGTTAGCTAAGCCCTGTGGACAGTGTTACATTATTGACAGGTAAGGCCCACAAAGCCAATCGTTGGAATACAAAACAAGAATACATTTCAAGCCACACACTTGTGGGTCTAATCCTTCCGTTGGAATCTGAGCTAAGGAACATGTATATTTCACTAGTCTCTTATAGAAATCAACTGGGCAGTGCTGGGTTGTGTCTGTTTTGGGAATTGTGGGACGGCTCAGCTCCACATCCATGTTGTGAATGTTCACCATCACTAAACACGCTGCAGCCCTGGTCCTCCTCTCCCCACCTGCCAGGCCAGCAGCTGCTTGGGCTCCAGCTCCAGGGCCTTTCTGTAAGCCGTCTGAGCCTGGTCTGGCTGCTCCAGCTCACTGGCTGCCACGCCGATGAAGACCCACGCATTGTAGTTGTTCTTCTCCAACTTCAGCACAGCCTGAGACAGGAGAAAAAGGGATTCAATCGTGAATCGTGTTTCAAAAATCAAGTCCAAATTCCAAGTATCTGCTACTGTTACTTTGTTGTCACAAGCAATTATCTCACAACACTGAAAACAAGTGACCAAAAACAAATGACTAAAGGTCTTAACTCGGCTTTACACATGCATGTTGAATTTCTTGGCATCCTAGTTCTGTTAGGAAAAGCACCCCACCTTGCAGTGTTTCAGTGCCTCCTTGAAGTCCTTGTTTTTGATGGCCTCTCTGGCACTTTTCAGCTCTGTTTTCACCTCTTTGCTTGACATTGTTCCTGCTAAATGTACAAAATGTAGAATATTACATGTTCACACTAGATGCCGAAAAATGACGACCTAAGCCTGGACAATGAAGGGACAGCTGATAGCTAATGTTTTGATCAAAATGACAGCTTCTACTGACAGTTCTTCAATTCTACTGGCAGACACTGACTGCTCATCTCTGATCCTATCCCAGGTAACGGTATCTGGTTAGCTAACGTTAGCTACTTAGTTACAAGCTATCCGTGCTAAAAAGTGACCTTAGCTAAACAAAATAGGGATGACAGCTAGGTAGCGAGCAAGTCAACATTAGCCATATGAAGTGGCACATGAATCTAGCTAGCTAGCTACTAGCTGACGTTATACCTACGTGACACTAGCTAGCCTTGCAGGTTGGCTAGCAACTAGTTAGCATGCTAGCTAATGTTAATCTTGTTCATTTCATATTTCACAACTATCTAGCGTGAAGTGTTTATGGTCAAACGTCAGCTGGTGCTACCTACCTTTTGATATATTGTATTTCCGTGACTTTAAATCATTAGTTAGCAACTGTTTAATTGATCATTCGAAATCTAGGTAGATAGTGGCCATCTGATGCACTGGTGTCATGGAAGTAAGCTGGGACAGCAGTAGACTTAATAGGATTTTCAAAATAAAAGTCCAAGACATGAATTGTGTTGGATTACCAAAAAGAAGGTAAATTAATTTGTAGTTCCTCCAAATTGCGTGCTCGAAACACAGCCTTTGTAGTTATTTACTCCATATGCTCTAACAACCACAATACATGTGATAATATTGCTTATAGCATGAAAATGCTAATAATAGCTAAAGAACATGTGATTGTAGGCCTATTCTACAATAGCTTCCCTCTCAGCACATCTCTCCAAGGAAGGGGAGATTGGTGACGGCCTGTTCCTAATTGAATTGTCTATCATTCTGGTGAATTGTAAGCAGGAAGGGTGACAAACTGTTGTCGTCTAGAGATAAGCCATCCTCGAAGAATAGGCATGAAGGGTCAGAAACACCAATCAATGGAATTTCAATAACATCAGTTCATGTTTACAAAAAGAGAAAGGGCATTTGCAGGGAAGAGGCTGGAGCTGAAGCTGATGAGGAAAAGCTTGTTTGCAACTTGGCTAAAAAGAAAAGGAGGCACAGAAAGAAAAAGAAAGACTGGGCTTTTGAAGTGGTAACTGTGCAATTTCACCTCAGGGATCAATAAAGTACTTCTAGTAGTAGAAGTCCACTAGGCTACTGGTGTGCCCTGCCACTCTGACAGTTCACATGAGAGTCCAGTCCACACACAGGACTCCTCTGTCCCTGTGATGTCTGTCCTAAGTGCTACATGCAACCGGACCCTCTGATGACCACAAGAAAAAGTTGAGAAACCCTTGAAATGCAAGGAGTGCGGTCGGCTTTGGATGCAGTCAGATGTGGCCACTGGCCAGGCATATGCAAATTCAGCTGCTGTAGATGTGAGACTATTTAATTCTGGGGAGTTGCCCCACTCTTGCCCTAGACTGGTAAAGCCTTCCGTTCCGCCACGTTAGCAACCTAACCATGCAGAGTAAGACATACCCCACTGAACACCCTTACAGCTGCTCCTACTGTGACAAAGGCTTCCAGCAGAGTGGAACTACTGTACATGAGCGCACACACACAGGAGAGCAGCCTCACCCCTGTTCAGAATCCATTTTGCCCAACATCAGTACCTGAGGATGCATTATGCACATCCAAACTAAAGAGAAGCCATATACAGTAGCTGTTAATGTGGCCAGTGGTTTACCAGCTGAGCAAACTATAATACTCCCAGGTGAACACATAAAGATGTGAGACTGTACACGTATAAGGTGTGGCAAGAGCTTACAATGTTTTAAAGGGCCACATGTAGGCTAGGCACACACTAATGAGCAGGCTCTGTATTAAGACCTACAGCAGCAGTGATGGTCTGTTTGTCCACATGCACAGCCACACCACATTCAAAGAGGGAGTACTGCTCAAAAGCCATAGGAGGGGTGCCCCAGTGGCTCATGGGTAAGGTGTGTACCACGTTAAGGCTAGTCCTTATCGCAGCGGTCCCGGTTCGAATCCGGCCTGGGCCCTGTGCTGCATATCCTCTTCTCTCTCTCCCACCTTTCCTGTCACTTCTACTGTATAGCCTATAATAAAGCACAAATGCCCCCAAAATATCTTCAAACAAACAAAAAAAGCTATAGGCGAGTTCACATGGAACAGCAAATACTGCAATAAGAAATGTATGTTTCAAACCAGGCACTGAAGTCACATGTATATTCATACTGGAGAGAAACCCTACACCTGCACTGAGTGTCAAAAGACGTTCAGTCATCGTTTCAGCCTGAACGAATACTCTACTTCACACAGCAGTGGCACCCTTCCCCTGCCCAGACTGTGGCAAGACCTCCAAATACAGAGGCAGTCTTAAAATCCACAAGGTAAACTTGTGCAAGGAGAAACCAATAGACACATAGAAGAGGAAAAAGTGGTGCTCAACTCATATGTGATGCTGGGACTTATTTAGGAAGGAGAGAAGGAATATTTGCATGTGGTATTTGTGGCTCCCACGGTGAATTTATTTAGAGCCCTAAATACATTCACTGTGGGAGCTACAAATAGTGTGCGGACATTCCTTCTCTCCTCTGTATTGTTTTTTGTCGAGCACCTGTTGCACTCTTTGATGTGTGTGCATCATGTTTCAGAATCCTTCGATTGGAATGAGTTCAAACCAGAGTTGTCCACATAACTAACTCATGATAGAATATGTATTTTTTATTTTAGTAAATTTTTTTGGAAAATAACAGACATTGAATAGGAAAATAAACATATTGTGTACGTAGTATTTCATTCATTATATTCTATTCATTCAGTCTTTGTTATTAAATGGAACTCTCATTTGTTTACAGTTGTGCTTCCCTGGAGCAGTGGGGTAACCCGGGGGGGCTCGTCCGGCTGTCAGCTGTTCCAGTGGGAACAATGGCACGGGAAGGCTGTTCCGTATGGGCCTCAGCTCTGTACAGCGCTCCGGCTGGGCTGGGCAGCCCTTCAGGGGGGTAGACCGGGTCCCCTGGGGGCCCTTCAGGGAGACCCCTGGCGCCAGCTTCATAGTGTCCAGCATCAAAGTGCCGGAGAAAGGAAAAATGCAGTCGCTGTTGCCTCTGTCTAAGACAGACCTCCGCCTGAGGGACATGCATACCGCCCCCGACAGAGCACTTCTCCTGGTGGCCTTGGATGGGGCATCGTAACTGGTTAGAGGTTTCAGCGCCTTTGTATGTGTGCTGTGCAGTTTGTCACGTTTCTGTCCTGCTGGCACTGCTTCTCTGGCTCTGGTTCTCCCGGCCTGGAGCTTGGAGGGACTTACGTCTAGAACCTCGTACTGGGGCCAGACGTAGTGGCGTGGCAGACGGGCAGGGTCCAATCTCGGCATGGCTGGGAAGACTTCGCGCTGGGTTAGGGGGTCAATCCTATGGATTGAGCTGTGCGCACACCTCTCTTCATCATCCTCATCTTCCTCCTCCTCGTTCACTGAGAGAGTCAGAGAATACCTTGGGGACAGTGGATGGTCTTTTGTAGGGGTGATGGGGGGTGAGTTCACCTGACTCCTCTTCCGGCACTCACTTTTCGGTGGGGGGATGGGGGAGAATTTGTAACCCTTGAACCCTGGAGGTTCTCTGAGCTTTCTGTCCTTTGCAAAGCTGCGCTTTGGAGAAGTGCTCGTATGGCCTATCCTGTGGGACCTGGCTTTTTGGTCTGTCTGTCCAGCTGCCTGGCCAACAGGAATTATCTGCCGAAACAACCAAACAATTTTGCATTTCAGATCAATCATTCAATGGCTAAAAAAGAAGTATTATTATTTTTTGGGGTTGAGTAAATTGAGGTGAGTAAATTTGTGGTGGGGTGCAATGACAATGGTACAGTACCTGTTGGGGAAAGGGGTGTTTTGGGGGTCTGGCATGTATGACAGACACACAGCCTTGTGCCCAGGAGTCTGTGGTTGAAGGCAGGGGCTCTGATTCCTCTGCCCAGGTGGGGGCGCTCTCTTGTCCTTCCCCCTCGTCCTGGACCAGGAACTGCCACTCCAGAATCTGAACCAGGGAATCTCTGGCCCAGGACGCTGTGAACGGCACTAGCTGTGAAGGAAATATTTAACTCGTCAGTCCAGCAAAGGCACTGGGAACAAACTGGCTCAGGGATGTAACTGTTAATAAGAGGTTAGCCTAACAGAACTCTCTGGTTCAGCCTCCATCCAGCCTGACATGCTTCACCTGCTTCTGAAGGTACACCTCATAACACCTGTCCATCACATGGCTGAGGAACTCCCCCAGGACCTCCGCCACCACCTCCTCTCCCTCCTCCTGCCTCAGGAGGGACAACCAGCCGGCCCGAGAGAGACGGCCAGGGACAACGTCCACCACGTCTGGACTTTGGCTGGGCGGAGGTGGGGGCGCGGGGGCAGTGGGGGTGCGGCCCTTCTCAGCGCGAGACTTGGATGCAGCGCGGGACATCTCGGTGGGTGGGAGGAGACTGGTGATAACATAAACAACAGGGAAATGAAAGGTTAGATTGTGGCGGACAGGTTAGAATACATGGAATCCTCTATCACTGTGATACTTGGCACATTAAACACTGAGCAGTCTGTTTCTCTGATGATGAACATTTATTTTAGATACAGCCATGGGTATTTGTGGTCATCATTTTGAGAAGGATCAGCATGTCAGCGGCGGGACGAGTTTTAGCCATTTAGAGCATGCCCTGGCAAAGTGTGTTGTTGGGTGCTGGGTAGACTGGGCTCGGCAGATATTTCTACCCCGACTGAAGTACCATACGGGTGCCCAAACTTACTAGTGGCATCCAAGCACAGGATGAGATCATTCTCTCGCAGAGAGCAGTGCACTTTGCAGATGTTGCAGTGACACCTCTCCAGATGGTAGATCAGGGAACACGCTATTCAATTCAAATGAGCTTTATTAGCATTAAATACAATGGTATCTGTTGCCAAAGCAAAATGGTGATAATCAAGAACAGGATACAGCATCCATCCATCCATCTTCATCCGCTTATCCGGGGTCGGGTCGCGGAGGCAGCAGTTCCAGCAGGGGGCCCCAGACATCCCTTTCCCTGGCAGCATCAACCTGCCGGGAATCTTTAGCCACTCCCAGGCCAGTGCGGAGATGTAATCCCGCCACCTAGTCCTGGGTCTACCCCGCGGCCTCTTCCCAGCTGGATACGCCTGGAACACCTCCCTAACATCCTCACTAGATGCCCGAACCTCCTCAACTGGCTCATCGACGCAAAGGAGCAGCAGCTCCACTCCGAGTCTCTCCCGGATGACTGAACTTCTCACCCGATCTCTCAGGGAGACCCCAGCCACCCTCCGGAGAAAACTCATTTTGGCCACTTGTATCCGTGATAGGGCTGAACGATTAATCGATTTCAAATCGAAATTGCGATTTGAAACAACGCGATTAACAAATCGCAAAGGCTGCGATTATTTTAGGCTGCGTTATGAAGCGTGTCTGGGTCTGGACCAGCGTTTCCCCTTGGATGACAGTTATGCTCACCAATCATTAATACGGTGCTTGCTCAACAATCAAAAGTGGCCAATGGCAACTGCTGTAGGGTCCGCCCACCAACAACATGAGTGAAACTACGAGTGAACTGAACACATGGCTAGCCTACACCGGTAGCTCAGTAGCCAACGTCTTCGTGACCCGGAAATGTCATCGGCTGAGCCAGAAGAAATAGAGCATTTAATAGCCAAGAAAAGCAGTACATCCGTAATATGGCAATATTTCGGGTTTCAGGGGACAGATGTACAACAGAGAACAGTGCTTTGTAAGACCTGCCGCGGAACAGTTGCTACATCCCGGGGAAACGCCACCAACCTGTATCAACACTTGAGTAAGCACCACAAGGAGATATACGATGCCTGCATGGCCAAAAAAGCGAGTGAAAGTAACGTTAGCAATGTACCCCAGTCTAGCAAACAATCCTCCATTTCACACTCATTTGCAAGCGTTACCCCGTATGAAAAAGGATCACGAAGGCACCGTGAGGTAACCAACGCCGTGACAAAGTACCTCGCTAAAGACATGGTGCCTGTTAACACCGTGACAAAAGACGGGTTTCGAAACCTTGTCCAAACGCTGGATAAAAGATACGTGCTTCCCTCCCGCACATATTTCAGTCAAGTCGCCCTCCCAGAACTGTATGCGGATGGATGAAGGGAGAGAGGGAGGGATGGATGAAGGGAGAGATTTAGGGAGGGAGGGATAAAGGGAGAGATTGAGGGAGAGAGGGAGGGATGGATGAAGGGAGAGATTTAGGGAGGGAGGGATGAAGGGAGAGGGAGGGAGGGATGAAGGGAGAGATTGAGGGAGGGAGGGATGAAGGGAGAGGGAGGGAGGAACAGAGGGAGGGGTGGATGAAGGGAGAGGGAGGGATGAAGCAAGAGATTTGAGGGAGGGATGGATGAAGGGAGAGTGGGGGAGGGAGGGATGAAGGGAGAGATTGAGGGAGGGATGGATGAAGGGAGATTGAGGGAGGGATGGATGAAGGGAGAGATTGAGGGAGGGATGGATGAAGGGAGATTGAGGGAGGGATGGATGAAGGGAGAGATTGAGGGAGGGATGGAGGAAGGGAGGGAGGGATGGAGGAAGGGAGAGAGAGATGGGGGGGCAGAGGGAGGGAGGGAGGGACAAAGGAATGGAGAGAGAGATGGATGGAGGGAGGGAGGGAGGGGGGATTGGTCCGGGGCCACTATGCTTCTGTTTTGAATAATTGTTATGCACTTAATCCTAGAGGCTGCACATTTTTGGCATTCTGTTTAACATTGTCGTTGCTGTTCATGTGAACGACCTACCTCTTTTGCAATGCCAGAGATTATTTACTGAAAGATCCTGTTATTTTCTTATTGTAAAGTTTTATTTATTAGTATTATTACTTTATTTAACTTGATGGCAGAATGTGCAACTTGGATGCTGCTCCTGAGCTATAAGTGATTGACTTGCCTCTTGAAAATGTCCTAGTCCTAATAGCTCATGTATGTTCCATGCCCATGGACACTGTGAAAGACGTGTATGTTGATGGATGGATGGATGCTGCTGTTATTTATCAATAAAAGGCCTACAAGTTGGAAAAGTTGGAAGCTATTTATATTTTCATCCTTGCATTAGAATATAGAACAGTTGATTTTCTCATGCAATCTCATGTGGTAGGTGTTTAAATCCATTACACAGTGAATATTGATGTTTTTAAAAAATATCGCAAATCGAATCGCAATCGCAATTTCAGTCAGAAAAATCGCAATTAGTTTTTTTCCCCAAATCGTTCAGCCCTAATCCGTGATCTCGTTCATTCGGTCATGACCCATCCTTCATGACCATAGGTGAGGGTGGGGATGAAGATAGACCGGTAGATCGAGAGCTTTGCCTTTTGGCTCAGCTCTCTTTTCGTCACAACAGTGCGGTAAAGCGCAGAACCGCACCAGCTGCTCCGATTCTCCGGCCAAGCTCCCTCTCCATGGTTCCCTCACTCATGAACAAGACCTCCAGACACTTGAACTCCTTCACTTGGGGTAAGGACTCATTTCCTACTCGGAGCGGACAGACCACCGGTTTCCTGCTGAGAACCATGGCCTCAGACTTAGAAGTGCTGATTCTCATCCCAGACGCTTCACACTCAGTTGCGAACCTATCCAGAGAGTGCTGGAGGTCACAGGCAGATGATGCCATCAGGACCACATCATCTGCAAATAACAGCGACGCGATCCCCAGCTCACCGAACTGCAAACCCACCTCCGCACGACTACACCTCGATATCCTGTCCATGAAAATCACAAACAGGAATGGTGACAAAGCGCAGCTCTGGCGGAGGCCAACCCCCACCGGAAAGGAAGACGACTTACTGCAGAGGACACGGACACAGCTCTCGCTCTGGGTGTACAGGCATTGGATGGCCCTAAGTAGGGATCCCCTCACCCCATATTCCCACATAACCCTCCACAAGACCTCTCGAGGGACCCGGTCATAAGCCTTAGAAGTCCACAAAACACATGTAGACAGGTTGGGCAAACTCCCAAGCCCCCTCCAAGATCCTTGCAGGATACAGCATAAATATTGAAATTGTTAAAGAAGTATACTGCAGTAAGGCCTATAAGGGCAGAGAAATTAAAACAATAAAAAGGTATTATTTACATAAAAGGAAAGGGAAAATGATGGTCAGTTCTCCTGTCTCATGTTTTCACAGGACCTTATTTAAACAGCATGCTACTGTATTATGGCACACTCACTTATTTCCCCAAGAAAATAGTGGAGTTTTTGTTGTCAGGACAAAGCTTTTCAAAGTTAGTTGTGTTTTCAAATTTGGGGAAGTATTTTTCCCTCACATTTGTATATTTGGTGCAAAGGTTACCGTTGTTACCAGGGAGTGTGCTGCACAGATTGAACAACACAATCGACTTTCAAACGACACACTTGCTTAGTTCATATTATTGTTATTCACACTGCTAGGTATGCTTACCTTCAATGAAGAGTAACCCGAAAATGTGCCTTTCTCTCAGTCCACAAGATTTATGAAAACAAACATACTATGAACTCAAGTTTTTTTCGCTAGTTTCCAAGCTGCACTCGTTGTTGCATAGCAACTGAACGCTATAGAACGTTACTGTGACGTAGCTGCGTCAAGGTGGAACGTTACTGTGACGTAGCTGCGTCACGGTGGATTGGTCACTATGGCTGCAAAGGACGCTTCAGAGATAGATAGCTAATCTTCCCAACCCACACGGTAACGTTCACTTGTTAACTAGGAAGTCAGTTATTTAAAATACCTGCATTTCATCAGAAAAAACACATAGTCCTCAATGATACAGTTGCTGTTCCTAGCTAAGCTATAGTGGCCGTCGTTGCCTGTGTTTAGCTAGCTACCTAGCTAACGCTAGCTCTTGCACGCTACCTAGCTAACTAACGTTAACTAAGGTTAGGGTTAGCTAGCTAGCTAAGTTATGACTGCTAGATTGTTTTCTTTTTTTTGGCCTTAGCGGTTAATGTACGGCTAGCTAGTTAATGAGTCTGGCCGAAATAACTAGCCCAGCGTTGAATATAAATATTATTATTAGAAGTATCATAGTAAGCCAGCCAGCTCTTACTGGGTCAGTGTTGTTCAATAACTTTGATGTTGGGAATGTGCACCCTCCCAGTAACAGTAACAGTAACGTTGGTTAGAATAATATATCTGTAGTTGCACTATACCCTCCCTTCATTATTTTGCAACACTAACACGTTTTGTTTCGTATATCCCCCCAGATGTCTGAATATGAACACAACACAAACCTCAATCTGAACTAACTGAACTGGTGTAATATTCAAAGATGTACCACAAAGAGAAGAGCATACCGATCAAAAGCAGTGCTTCTGCGCTGTACAACAACCTGAGTGTGCTGCGCATCGCCCCGCGGAACCTCACTTACTTCTCCGTGGTCCACGCCAATGTGGTCAACATGGTCAGCGCGTCCTCGGACGGCCTCAACTACTCCCACCGCCAGCTGCAGTCCAAGGATGGCAATGTGGCCTCTAGCTCCTCTCTCATCATGCAGGTAACACAGATAAGGAGAGGGCGGCCTCTGCATCAGAGATGGATGTCTGAGTCCCACTAACCCCAAATCTCTCCCTTAACTGGACCCCTTTATGGCTTTCTTCCTTATATCTATGGCTTTCTTCCTGTATCATCCCCTGTATCATCCCCTTGATCATCCCCAGATATCTACATGTTTCATGGGTTGGTTTGGGACAGTGAGGATTTGCATGTGGTCTCTTAAAAAAGAGAGACGTCACGCATATTCAGTATGTGATCTATGTTTATATAAAAATAAAAAAAACGTTATTTGTCCCCTCACAGGCAGCTTGGTGTGTACTTCCTTCTCGAGAGCTCCTGGTGCTGACGTCTCAGAAAGGTATCCAGGTGAGCTGGGCCATGTTTAGGGGTAGAGGTGGACTCGTACTATGGTGGGAGACGTAGTTTACACCTGAGCAACATACTACGTGTGTGTGTTCCAGATGTATGAGTCTGACGGCTCTATCATGGTATACTGGCATGCTCTGGACACCCCAGAAACTCCAACAGGTAGCCTCTCAAGCACACAGAATCCCAATTCTCCATTTTTGACACACCGTCAGGTTGCGCTTCGTGCACTCTGAAACAACAACAGACACAGTTGCTCTGAACTCCTAACAGACATTCGCCCAAGAGACATGCCATCCCTGTATTGCATGGTTGTCCTCTGGGGCTCCCCTAACCTGTGTGTGTGTGTGTGTGTGTGTGTGTGTGTGTGTGTGTGTGTGTGTGTGTGTGTGTGTGTGTGTGTGTGTGTGTGTGTGTGTGTGTGTGTGTGTGTGTGTGTGCGCGTGCGCGTGCCTCTGGACCATGGTGACTCACCCCTAGCTAAGGCTGTTTTTGCCAGAGGGATCGCGGCAGCGCGGGAGAAATACATCTGTGTGGGTAAGTATAGTGTGAAGTATAGAATGAACACTATGTAATATTCTCTTTATCATGGCTCATTCATTTAATCTCTCTCTCTCCCTCTCTCTCTCTCTCTCTCTCTCTCTCCTGTATCCTTAGGCGTGTCATCAGGAGCAGTGCTGGTGTTCGATGTCCCCAGTAAAGGTAGCAACATCACGCTGTCAGAGGTCCTGGAGGAGCACAAGGACTCCATCACTGACATGGCCTCAGAATGTTCTGGAAGCCTGGTACACAAATCCTCCTGTACTCTAGTGTCATTTGGTGGTACTGCAGAATATATGCATCCTTTCCTGCAGTATCTACTCAGCCAGTGAAGTACAGTGGGTTAGTGACCCCTCTCCCCTCCCGTCTCCCTTCCCCAGGAGTGCATCGCTGACCTGGTCAGTGCGGACGACTCCGGCCTCCTCTGTGTGTGGAAGTCAGGGGAGGACTTTCAGCTCCTCAACAAGATCCCCGGTTTCGAGTGAGTCCCGTTTCTCAAGCCCCCGCGCCTTTGTCACTTCCTCAGGTCACGTCAGGGTAAGACAGGACAGGGGGAACACTAGCCCTGACCCGTCCTCCTCTCCTCCCCTCCCCTCTTCTCTCCCAGCATGACCTGCTGCTCGGTTAAGCTGTGGAACGGCATGGTGGTGGCCGGCTACGGCACGGGCCAGATCCGGCTCTACGAGGCCGTGACGGGCATTGTGCACGCCGAGGTCAACGCCCACGCGCGCTGGATCTACTCTCTGGACATCGCCCCCTTCTCTGGCCTGGTGAGACCAGCACGGAAGCACCGAGAAGTACAACCGTTACCAGATAAGGGACTAGGCATACTACCAGCCACGATACGGCCAATACCACACAGCTCATTTAAATGCTAACAGCTTCTCTCTTTTGTCGTTGTGTGTGTGTGTGTGTTTGCGTGTGTGTGCATCTAGCTGCTGTCTGCTGCTGAGGACTCTTTAGTGAGAGTCTGGCACCTGACCTTGACGCCAGAGACCAACAGTGTTGAGGTAAAACTCCTAACATCATCAACAACAACAACCCCGCCATGCAGTCCTGCTGACAGAGAATCTTACATTTACATGCACACGTGCGACCTAAGGTGCCTCCTTGAACTGAAGCCTGGACAGTCTCTCTCTCCTCTCCTAGTATGCTGTGTCATTGATGACACACTACAGGCACAAAGTGACCCTTCCTCCTGCCTCCTCTAGATCACACATATAAACACAAACTCATGCAAACAGAGGATGTCCATAATGCACCATGACTGACTCTTTTTTCTTTTCTTTCTTTCTTTCTTTCTTTCTTTCTTTCTTTCTTTCTTTCTTTCTTTCTTTCTTTCTTTCTTTCTTTCTTTCTTTCTTTCTTTCTTTCTTTCTTTCTTTCTTTCTTTCTTCCTTCCTTCCCTCCCACCCTCCCTCCCTCCCTCCCTCCCTCCCTCCCTCCCTCTTCCTTTCCAGATCGCCCACATGTATAACGAGTGTGTGACAGACACCCAGATCTGCGGGGCCAAGTTCTGCGACGGGGACGGTTACGCCTTCGCAGTGACGGGATACGACCTGAGCGAGATCATCCGCTACACACAAGCCTAGGAGCTCCGCCTTGCTCCCTCCCTCCACGGGAGGCCTGGCAGGGTGTGTCCACGTGTGTGAGGGTGTCGTGAGAACGGAGTGTGTCAGCATCTCTGTCTGGCTGGTGAGTGTACGGGTCGGTAGGGGAGGCCCTTGCAGCGTGCTTAGATTCTACCTGCACCATGTTCCAGAGAAGAGGGCTGTGTCTGAATGTTATGAGGACACATCATGGGTTTCAATACAGACTTGACCAGAACATCTCTGTAGTTCTGGACAGGAGTTATGGATGTGCTTCTGTGTGGTCAGGATTAGGGTTAGGGTTAGTTAGGGATCAGTAGCTATCAATGTGCTGGTTCCTCATGACATCATGTCTGCCATTGGAGTGCTGCAGTGTAAGGACAAGATACTGTAGTAGTAGTAGTCAGTCTCTTGTGTAGGCCTATTATGCTGAATCATGCTGACACCATACCCTCAGCATTCAGCCTATCAGACACCTGTGTATGAAAGGGACCAGTGACACACCATGTAGAGATTGGACTGTCCTGACAGAGAAGGGAGTAGGCTGCTACGAACACTTGTGCACAGGACAATGTAGGTATAACATATAACATGCACTGATACAGGTTATAATAGGAGGTTTACTGTATGTGTGCTGTACTTTTGTATTGGATGTTTTTTATGTGAATATAGGTATTTAAGCATCCAGTTTGAATTTGTAACTTACCATAGAAATATTATCTTAAATATCTTAGTCTTCACTTTTTAATGTAACTATAAGACACAAATACATATTTATTGCTGAACACTGTCCTTCGTCTCTTTTTTTGCTATATTAGATGGGGGATATTCATGCAATGTGTTCCATGTGTGACCACCTTGTACAAATTGCCAGGTTTGATGTATCACCTAGTTTGCAGTTCTTA
>NC_140256.1:11595249-11657749 GCF_949987555.1 Borostomias antarcticus | reverse complement strand
TTGTGAGCGACTTCGACTTGAGAGATAACATAATATAGCCAAAGATGTCAATGGAAACTCAAAGAAAAGTGAAAGTGGGTCGACTAAACGTAAAAAAACAAAGAGATAAATTAGAAATGGAAACACATTTACTGACAAAAATCCCAAAGTTAACGGGGTATTTCAAAGTAGCTGCAAGTGCTGGGCCTGAGGACGAAGACCTTGCGTCAACATTGGCCGATGAGTCGCCGGCAGTTAGAGCCGAGGAGACGGGCAACATCCACAAGCAGGCTAGGCCTTTTGCACACCAGATATTTTGAGCTTGTAAACGAGAATGACAAGTTTAATTAATAAGGTTGATTAACGTTCTACTCCATTGTAACAGGGCTGTAATCAAAGCTATTAATTACACCGATGCAAAGTAGCTAGCTACCTGCCTGGCTGTGCAACAGGGCTATGCTCTATAGCTAGCATAGCTTTACTCGTTTTTGAAAATGTAGCGAAAGCTTTAGCTAAATTCAGCTGCTGCAATGCTTCATAAGAAATACCATTCAGATTAATAAGAAAGATGGACCTGTCTTCAGTATTTCCAAACATGGATATAGCCTTAAGGATTGACTTAACTCTGCCTGTATCCAATGCCTCTCGAGAGCGCTCCTTTTCAAAACTCAGACCTCAAAAACAGACTGCGCTCTACAATGGGACAAGAAAGACTCAACCACTTGACATTGATGTCTTTGGAAAATGACATTCTTAGAGCACTTTACTGCTCTAATTAAGAACTTTGCCAGGCGTAAAGCCAGGAAGAAGCCTTTTTAAAGGTAAGAATTGTGGTGGCTGGACTCGGTTGACCTATGACATTTGGACACTCACAAAGCACTATTATAACACTTCAGATTGAATTCACCAGTAGCCTACCACAGGGTTCTCCTCCCAAGGACCAACACAATCACACAACCTTGTCAAATGAGGACACGAAATATAACAGAGTAGAGTAAAAGAAACATACTTTATTACCTTACAATTGCAGCAAAGGGACGGTTACACAGAGACACAAGGGGTATCTGTGCAAGCGCGCCGACTAGTGTCGGAACGTTCTGTATATACTATTCCACACAACACATTGGCGCGTGACTACATGTGTGAGTACCTGATTGGTTGAAACCTTTATCTAATGCTAGTCCTATGAGCTAACTACTTTCGTTTTCCATTCAGCCGATGTGATTAGGGTGTTCTGTTAGTTACATCTTACTGCAACACAGACAGGCTTTTCATTGTGAGGTGTCCTTGGCAGTCAACTTATCTGCTACTGGAACACAGATAATAACAACTTTTCATGCGCACGATGTGTTCTGGAAAAGTACAAAGTGTACAGCAGTATTGAAGCTTAACTAGGCCTAAAAAGGCAGGCCTTGTATTAAACAACTATAATAGCACTTAATCAAAAATACCTTTCACATTTCCCCCCTTTGATCCATACTATGGATCACTCTACTGTTAACATTACTGGTGAATGATGCTAAGCTAAGCTATCAGAATGGGGAATAACAGAGTACTTGAAGACACATCTAAATAGCCCAGTGACTTTAAAACAGAGT
Organism: Borostomias antarcticus; assembly: GCF_949987555.1. NCBI lineage: Eukaryota > Metazoa > Chordata > Actinopteri > Stomiiformes > Stomiidae > Borostomias > Borostomias antarcticus. The sequence goes on along the minus strand of NC_140256.1, from coordinate 11,656,172 downwards.
ATAAAACATAATAGAACATAGTTACTGTACTGTAACTAGTACAATCATATAAAACAACAGTTTAAAAAAAAAAAAGCATGAGCCTTTAATAGTGAAATTTACAACAGTATCATTGCTTTTGGGTTGACCCTATTGGTCAGTTGCTCAGCTTCTTGGTGGTTTGGTCTTCAGGACTCCAAAAGTCCTCTCCGGTGCTCAACCTTTAGGTGACTGCCAGCTGGTCTGTCACTGTAGGGAGGTGTTTGTAGCTCGACTAGCAGGGGCCACGGCTCTCGTGTCTACCCGAGTTGGGAGGTCCCCGTGTGGGGTGTATGTCAGTTATCAGTGTCTGGAAGTGTATGTGTATGTTCAGATCTTGCCTGTTACTGGAGGATCACTCCAGGGTTATCCTCATGGTATTTCTGGAGGTCCCAAGCCTTCTGCTGGGCTGGGGACAGGGAGGCTTCTTCATCCTGCAGCAGGACCATCTCGGTGGCGTCTGCTCCCAGGGTGGCTCAGGTTGCTTTGGTGTTGAGACACTTGCAGATAGGGATGCCACAGAACACTAGTATTCCAATTAGAACCAGGACACTCACGATCATGGAGACTGCTTTCCCCGCCCAGCCAGAGAAGAACTCGGTCAGCCAATGTAGGTCTCCTCCGGTGGGGGCGGTCTGGCTCAATACTTGTTCAATCATGGTGGCGCTATGTTTGAGATAGTTAGTGACATTTTCTTTGGCGTCTGGGATAAAGAAACAACAACTTATGCCTAACATTTTGCATACTCCACCTTCCCTGGCGGTGATTAGGTCCATTCATATTGGGCTAGGTGGGCGGGTGGCTTTCGCTCTCTCTGGGGTCTCCTAAGTGGTGGGGTCGGGTCCTCCTCTTCTGGGACCTCTGGGTCCGCGGGCTCTGGGACTGGTTGTTCTTCCTTGACAGGGGAAAAACTGGGAACAGAAGGAATGTCAGTTTGTGGGGTGTCGGGTCCCCCCTTTGTTGGTGACTCTGGCTCACATGATGGGAAGTCTCTGGTGGTTTCCTCTGGGATGTCTTCCCCTCCAGGTTCCTGCTGGTCCTAGGGTGTATCTGTGTCTTTCTCCACAGACCCACCCATACGCCAGCATGCTCTTAGGAGTATAGCTCCCCAAGGACAGGTTACATTGTGTGTGACATTTCCGATAGGTTACCGTGCAGTTGGGGTTGTGGGCGTCGACATGGATGTTGGCTCGTTCTGGTGCTGACAGGTTACTGGAGGTGGGCTGGTTGCATTGTTCCTGATCATTTGGTCAATTGAGAGAACACTTAGAATTTTTTTTTTTTTTTTGTGATGCCTGGGCAGTACCAGGATGGGGTAAGGATCTGACAAATCCCCCCTTTTGCTCACGTGACCACGTCCGTGAGCAACATGACAGTAATATGTGTAATGTTACAAATATGTATAATTGCCTTTGCTGCAATTGCAAGGCAATGTCTCTAACGCACACAACACAACAGTCACTTCAATCACAACTTCTTGAATAGTAGTAGTAATAGTAATAGTAGTAGAACAGTAGTAGTAGAATGGTACCTTTAATCAGAATGGGGAACGTACTTTATGTGGAACAGCAACACTGTTTAATATCGGAGTCGTTATGGTTCTATTTCGCACCGCTCGGATAAAACACTTCACACAGTCAATGAAATTGAAAACACCAACCAAAAGAATAATTCTTCAACAACTAAAATGTTAAACACAGGCGCAGCACTTCTCTGTGAGCCTATAACCGATGTTTAGGTATGGGAATTCTTGGTCTATGGACGGACTATGTAGTTATAATGTAGCTAGCATTAAAACCTCACCGTGGCAACCAATGTGTATATGTGGACCTTTTTAATCTCTTATATCCTATGCCGTACGTCAACAAGCGTAGCCCTAGGTATATACTCTCATTAAAAAGGAATTTTTAACTCTGTGAACAATTGGTGTACGTTTGGAACTTACTTAAAATGTCAGAAAAGCAACCTCCAGTTGGTGTGTTGGTTGTCCGTTTTAGGGAGGGATTCCAGGCCTCCCTGCCCCTCTGAGCGGCCTGCGTCCGCCTTCCAACCTCGTCTGTCGACGGCTTGGCTAAGTGGATGCGTGAAGGGTGATCAGTCCAACGGAGGCTCACTCAGACGGGCAGATCAGCTGGAATCCCACTTCTCGACACCAGTGAAATGTGGTGGCTGGACTCGGTTGACCTATGACATTTGGACACTCACAAAACACTATTATAACACTTCAGATTGAATTCACCAGTAGCCTACCACAGGGTTCTCCTCCCAAGGACCAACACAATCACACAACCTTGTCAAATGAGGACACGAAATATAACAGAGTAGAGTAAGAGAAACATACTTTATTACCTTACAATTGCAGCAAAGGGACGGTTACACAGAGACACAAGGGGTATCTGTGCAAGCGCGCCGACTAGTGTCGGAACATTCTGTATATACTATTCCACACAACACATTGGCGCGTGACTACATGTGTGAGTACCTGATTGGTTGAAACCTTTATCTAATGCTAGTCCTATGAGCTAACTACTTTCGTTTTCCATTCAGCCGATGTGATTAGGGTGTTCTGTTAGTTACATCTTACTGCAACACAGACAGGCTTTTCATTGTGAGGTGTCCTTGGCAGTCAACTTATCTGCTACTGGAACACAGATAATAACAACTTTTCATGCGCACGATGTGTTCTGGAAAAGTACAAAGTGTACAGCAGTATTGAAGCTTAACTAGGCCTAAAAAGGCAGGCCTTGTATTAAACAACTATAATAGCACTTAATCAAAAATACCTTTCACAGAATGCATTGAATGCAAATCAAATTTAAACCTAAGGCATTATTAGCCTTCCTGCGCATTTCTATTGATCAGTAGGCTATCTTATGCTTGCTCTACTTGTGAGTGGACAGAATGATGCGTGCAGCCAGGTTGTATGTGATGAATACGTTTTTGTTCTTGATGCTCAGGGCTTGTGTTGGTGAGGGAGGGGGGTTAAAGGGAGCGTGCCTGCGTCATTAGTTCAGAGTGATCGCTAGAGTGTGGATGTTGAGTTGCTGGCCCATGGGTGCCTTAATGCGGGCCTGCTCCTGTGCTGCGCTACCACACAAATATATGGAGATAGATAGATTTATGTCAAAAGTCAAGAGCGCGTAAAACATGCTCACGGGCAGACTGTTATTTCACACGATGCTAGCGCACAAATTCAACAACCGAGAGCGATACAGGCTGCTGCGGGCGTATGGAGCCACAACGCGCGAGAGCGCGCAGTTCAGCTGTGATCGCGTGCAGTTCAGTTCTGCTCGCGCGCACTTGAGTTCTACGCGCTCGCAATGCAGTTCTGCTCGTGGCTCGCGCGCTCGATGAAAATGTTTCACAATTTGTGGGGGTTACCAAGGGAGGGACTGCCCTCTTGTGATTGGTCAGTTTCAATGTAATCACACCCACAAGGTCCTCCTTGTACCTTGATTGACAACTTAATTTAACTGAACAACAGGCAGGCCGACAGTTTGGCCAGATGGTGGCGGTAATGCACCATAACGTTGTTTGACAGTTCTCCTAAATAAGAAGATCCAGACAGCTTTTTGTGAGCAGCCGCTTTAACTTTTCCCATTTGTCTCTAATTTTAGTTGACTAATGTTGATCGTGTAACTTTAGGCTAAGTTACACTTCTGCTCTTCAATCAAAGTAAGTTATCATATTTGCATGGAAATAGCTAAGCCAGTTTAGTAAATCCAACGTTAATGTTACTCTCAGACTGTCTCCAGAGTTGCCAACTCTCACACTTCTGGCATGTGACACACGCTTTCACCTTCAATCTCACAGTCTCACCGAGCCCAACCAAAGCTCATGGCAAAAATAAAAAAATAAAGAAAAAAATAAAAGAGAGCGAGAGAAATAAAACACTTCGACAGCAACAGCGGTGAACAAGCGAACGTATACCCATGGAGGTATAATATAAAGTGGAGACGCATTGAACATGGCTGCCTATTCATTTCAATGAATGTTGCTCACCGGCGCATGAAGCCATTTGACGTAGTGGCCAAAGCTCGGTATTGCAAGTCACATGACAGCATGTGGCCCAAAAGCCTTATCTCCAATGATTTGTGGATTATAATAGATAGGGCTAGAAAAGGAAAACAAAATGTTTCTGGGTATCATTCAGCATCAGAGACCAATCTAATAGATATAAACTTTTAACTCAAAATGTTTTTTTTTTAAGCCACCAATACCTGTATCAAGCCGATTTTAGAAATATGCTGTGAACGAGCCTCAGGGACGCTGAGTCCTGCGAACTCAACGGAAAACATGTCACCATAGAAACACCCGCCCTACTCTGCCTCTGATTGGATAGTTTAAGGGAAGTAATGTTTTATTACTTCGGCCAACTTTTGCCCATACTGTAGCTCCATGCTTTTAGTAGTGAACCTCCTATATAAATGACCATGAAATGTGGTTACTTTAGGAAATCGTTGGAAAAGATCTTAAGGGTAAGTGGGTCAATGTTGAATAACTTAGCTAACATTACCTAATGTTACATTTCCTTATATTAACGTCAACTATATTGATACTGTATATAGGCTAGGTAGCTATGCTAACGGTAGCTAATGCTAATGGGTTAGGGTTAACTAGGGTTAATGTTAGTGAATGCTAACGTTACGTTCGGAGGTTTCAGATGTATTTCAATTTTAACTTAATGTTGAGCATGCTCAATGTGACATTGTTCATACATTGATTACAGTCTGTAATCTTGTGTCTGGCGTTATTTAGATATAATGGGCTGATGCTTGCTGCTGCTGCTACTATATTTAGCATTTGCCACATTTTCAATCAAATTAATCAAGCATGGTTATTGTTATTACCTGAAGGCATTATTACCATTGCAAGTAAGCATGCCAGACATCAGGGCAGAGCTGACATCATTCGCCACATCAACAGGGAATCACACTTGAAAAAACAAAAAATGGTGGACAGCTCCACTAAAATGGATAATTTCCCAATACAGAGCACTGAGATGGCTCAACTGGAGACGCAGGTGATTAGTATACAAGTTGGTTAAGTGCAGTGGTGGAGGTGTATGAGTCTGAGTGGGGGGCTCTTCTGGGTCTGGGCCTTGCTTTGTTAAGTAGCCAGGGGTAGACCTTTCCTTCTTTGTAGTCATTGGTGTCTCTCTAGAACTTGGAGATCTTAGTTTTCAGTAGTTCAAGTTGATATTTCTCAGTTGTGGCATTCAGTTAATCTAGGATTGTCTTTAGGTCAGTCTCGCTGTATTTAAGAGTTTCTTCCACAGAAGCAATCTCTTGCTGTATTTTAGTGAGTTCTTTTTGTGTGAAGTCAATCACCAGGACTGTGATATCCATTGTTGTTCATGTTGACCATGAAGACTAGTTAAGTCTATACAATTAATTTATCTATTCATTCTTATAAGTCGAGCAATAAATGCAACAAGTCACATGTTCACAGAATTGCAGACATTGTGTTGGATACATTTATGTCGTCACAGGGAAAGAGAAGATGAATCCACTGACCGTTAAGCTGTGGAGTCCTCAAGGCATGATTCAACAGTTTCTGGACATGGGCCTGACGTCAGTGACCAGCTGCGCTACTGAAGAGGCCATATTCAGCTAAATGAATGAGGTGCTGGTGCTCTACCAAGCACTTCTGCCTACATTCTACCAGTTTAATCTGTTGTTCCCGAAGTAGCGCCCATGCATCTATCTCCTCCATGGCCAGGAACATGACCTGACTGTTTCAGTTAGTGTATTGGTAATGTCAAATAGTATAATTGATTCTTACATTAATGTTCATGGATGGGGGGTTGCATATTTTCTGTATTTTAGGTGAGGGCATTCATCCGAAAGCTGATGTCAAAGTTCTTGAAGCCTGCAGCTTTCAGAACAAGCTTGGAGAGTGTTGATCTTCAGGAGCAGGAAAACCAACTACCAGGTGAATACCAATTGCAATTCTTGACCTTTTTATGGAAACTGAAATAACCTATAGGTAGTGTGGGCAAAATGGTCCAAGGATGATAACTTGTGTTGTCTTTTTTGCCTTTCAGACCGCCTACTTGGTATTGGGCTGACTACAAAGGCCACACTGACAAGGCTGCACAAAGCTTGTGAGATTCCCTCGGGTGATATCACCAAGTTTTACAAGACTGCAAGAGGCTTCCTGCAAAGGTTTACACAATATGCACTGAAGAAGCTACTGCTGAATGACCCCCTGCTGCCACATGCTGAGTTTGTGGACTTCAGGCAGAGACAAGACTCACGTGTGGATGATGTGCTATAAAAGGGTCAGAGGTGAGCTCCTGGTTTGGAGAACAATGGATGAAGTTGAAGAGAGAGGTATCCAGAGAGACAGAGGCGTACAAGTGAGAGGAGGAAGAGGAGAACAACGAGGAGGAGGAGGACGAGGACAACGACGAGAAGGTGGACAAAGACGAGGAGGAGGAAGAGGAGAACAAGGAGGGGGAAGAAGAGGACAAGATGGGGGGAGAAGAGGAGGAAGAAGAGGACAAGGAGGAAGAAGGAGAGCCGCCATCACTGGTGAGGTTCGGGCCACTATACAGTTTCTCAGTTGCTAAAACACATTTCTTGAAACCACCCATTTTCTCAAAACCTTAAACACAAATCCAAAAATCCAGACTACATTCACAAAGCCCCAGACTTTTATATCAAAATCAAACTATCACCTCAAAACCACTTATCCTGTGTTCAAAACCAAACAATGTGTTCAGATCATACACACAGCAAGTAAAAATATATTCACCACAGAGCATTCGTTAGACACGACATAAAATAATTTAGGACACAGCATCCAGGGCATGTAGATAACATAAAATGTTTATTGTAAATGCATTTAGCAAAAACTTTATCATAGTCAAAGTGATATCTACATTCAGCACTTTCATAACAAAAACTAAAAAAACTAAATGAAAAGCACATTACTGCACAATCAAAGTCTCTGAGATTCATTCTCCAACATGTCTTTGTGCGGGTTCCGGCCAGAGGACTTCATCCACGTCACAGGCAATATTTTCCCTTGCCAGGCAACGGGGGAAAAACCCCTCTGGTGTGCCGAACCCAGCCTTGACAAGACTCCACAGTTATATCATCACAGGCCTGTTCCATTGCCTCCAATAAAGTTGCCCTGTTGTAGGGCTGTCGGTCATAGACCTTCCACCGCCACGCAGAGAAAAACTCCTCTATTGGATTCAGGAAGGGGCTGTAAGGTGGAAGGAAAACCATTATGAAGCACTGGTTGTTGGTGAACCACTCACGTATCAGGACAGCACGGTGAAAGCTCACATTGGTGATACTGATACTGATGCAGCTGCTCACGTGCAGCCATACTGTAATATCCTGTAGACCACCCAGAAATGTAAGGAGGTGTTCAGTGTTATATGGCCCCAGGTTTACATGACGGTGGAGAATCCCCCAGTTACTTATGGCTGCACAAAGGGTGATATTGCCACCACGCTGGCCAGGGACTTCCACAACTTCCATTGTACTGGAAGCATCAAGGCAAGGCAAGGCAAGTTTATTTATATAGCACATTTCAGCCACAGGGCAATTCAAGGTGCTTTACATGAGACATTAAAAGCATTAAAACAAAAAGCAAGACATTATAGACATTTAAAACAAAAGGCAGGACAAATTAAAAGCATTAAAACAAAAAGCAAGTCATTATAGACATTTAAAACAAAAAGCAGGACAGATAGAATACAGTAATAAACGTTACAGTGCAGTATACTGATAAACATAACTCCTCTTAGAAAGCAGTGGCAAAAAGAAAAAAAAAAAGGGCTGAAAGTGTGTGTAGGTTACACTTACATGCACATACTGATATCTTAGATCTTTGACTCTTGCAGAGTTGCGATCAAAGGGTATTCTGTATGCTTGTTTCATGCCAAGTCTTTTGCATGTGAGGACACGGTCAATAGTTGACAGAGACACACTGTTGATTCCATCAAAGTTTACATTGTCTTCAATCTCTCTCTGCTGGATTTCACAGAGTCGGATGGCATTACTTTGAAGGACCATGTCAACAATGAGTGCTTCTTGTTGTTGGGAGAAAAGAGCAGTCCTTCCACCCCCATTTGGTTGTCTTTCAATTCCACAAAGGGGAATATGCACGTACGAATGTATACAGCCAGTAAAAATATGAACATTAGAGTACTTACAGTCTAGTATACTGTATGTAAAATGTTGTACAGCAAGAAACAATTACCTGTTCTCTTCTCTGAATGTCCTGATGCTGGCCACAGAAAATCTGCTCAAATTGGGTTGGTCTCTTTGTCCTGCTTCCCTCATTGTCATCCCATGAACAACAACATGGTGTACAATAGTTGCCCGTATTTAATCAGTAATGATTGTTCTTGGTCTTCCTCGGCCTCTTCCTCATCCCCTTCCTCCTCGTCCACCACCTCTCACACAAATTAATTCACATTGTAGATGGATGCACATGTGCCACCTGTGCACTCTGAACTGACTTTTATCCTCCCAATTGGTCTGATCACATCATTAGAAACATTGTGTGTTCAATTTTGAGTTGTTGTGTGTAACAGATGACAGCTGTGTTGGAGTTGTGTTCATATTCTGCTGCCAGTGTTTACAATTTTGCAACACAAGTGTATCACAGTGTGAAATGTGTTTAGTGACTGAATAAGTTTAAGGTTTGGCAAAAAAAGAGCGGATGAGTTTAGCAAATTGTGTCTAAGTACCTTAACAGTGTTTAAGGTTTGGCCAAAAGAGTGTTTGATTCGACAAATGAGTTTAGGCCACTGAGCATTTGGTTCAGAGAATGGGGTTTAGTGTTAAAACATTAATTGACCATGTCCTCAACCATGGGTTGACGATGAAGGAGGCCGGCCTGAGGGTCCAACCAAACCTGAGACGCTTCACGGTGGCATCCATCATACGGACACTCAGGAATGAGCATAGGTAAGAAATACTACTCACTTGACTTTACTGTATGTAGTACTGCATACTGTATCAATACAGCACTCAATGATTACTGTAGAATATAGTGTTGTAAGTGGACCGTAGTACTGTAAACAAAGCATGTTCTACACTATGTACTGCACATAGAGAGATTGGGAACCGCATTCCTACTTTGTCAATACAATATGTAATTATGTTACTGTATCTGTATCTTTTTCAGGAATGAAGGATGACCACACGGTGGTGGGAGGGGACGTCCACTGACAGCCCAGGACACTGCAATTGTCGACATGGTCTTGGAGAACAATGTCATAACCCTGAGACAAATACAGCAAAGGATTATTGAAGACCAATCAATGCTGTCAGCCTGGCCACAGTGGGCCGTGTACTGCGACGCAATTCTGTGCGAATGAAGCAGATGTACAGAGTCCCATTCGACAGAAATTCAGATCGGGTCAAAACACTGCACCACGATTATGTGCAAGTAAATCCTATATTCAGCACCTGTAATATGATGCAGTTACAGTACAGTATTTCTTCACATTGTATCTCAATGGCATACTGTATTGTCCGCTCCAGGGTATGAAGGTATTTTTGGTGCAAAAGTGCTGAACACCCCCTTGAGACAGTTGGTGCAAAAGTCATTCGTGTACCCACATACATAAATGCATGTACCCTTAGCTGCTGATTTGTTGTTGTGTTTGTATGAGAGAGTAAATAAATCCTACAAGTGTGCAACGTTACTCTGTGACTAAAAATTTACTCCTACAAGTGTGCAACTTTTCTCTTTGACTACGAATTTACTCCTACAAGTGTGCAACTTTTCTCTTTGACTACGAATTTACTCGTACAAGTGTGCACATTTTCTTTGTGATTTTTAATTTACTGATACGCATGTGTGACTATTTTACTACGACTACTATTCCACTGTTACAGGTGTTCAGCACTTTTGCACCAAAAATACCTTCATATTCCAGGTCCATGTCTGACTATTTCAGAGAGTTCTGGAGCTAGATGGCGGCCGCTTAGCTGCACGAGTTCATATACATCGACGAGGCGTGCTTCAACCTCGTGAAAAGAAGGCGTCGGGGCAGGAATATCATCGGCCATCGTGGAGGTCCCTGGCTAGCGCGGAGGGAACATAACAATGTGTGCTGCCATGAATCACCACGTCATCCTCCATCACCATGCCACCCTGGACACTCTTCACCATCACCTCATTCCGCCAGACCAGTTCTTTGGGCCACAGCAGCTCAACTACGGTGTCCTCTGGGACAACGTGAGTTTCCACCGGGCTGCTGTGGTCTGAGACTGGTTCAACGACCACCCAAACTTTTCAGTTGTGTTTCTCCCTCCATACTCCCCTTTCCTCAACTCCATCGAGGAGCTCTTCTCTGCGTGGAGATGGAAGGTGTATGAGAGAAATCCCCAACAACGCGTCCCACTGCTCCAGGCCATGGAGGAGACCTGTGAGGACATCACGGCGGAGGCCTGTCAAGGGTTCATGGGTCATTCCAGGCGTTACTTCCCCCATTGCCTGGCCAGGGAGAGCATTGCCTGCGATGTCGATGTGGTCCTTTGGCCAGACAGGCACCAAAGGCAGGATGTGGCCTAACTCTGTTTTCTTTGTTGTTGTGTCTTTACTTTTGATAAAATATTTTACCAATATGTATATATATTTATGTTACCGCATATGTGTATTGTTTTATATTTGAGTAATATGTTACAAAAGGGGCAAGTGTTACAGCATTAACATGCAAAGGTATAATTCTGAGTGTTTTCCATTCAGACAGTAGTGTTTTCCATTTTGTACACCAGTGTTCAATTGGTGCTAGAAGTGTCTACTCATATGATGGTTGTGGTGATGGCTGTGTGTCATTTGAACACAAAGTTCAATTTTTGAGAAGAGGTTAAACCTAACCCTAACCCTAACCCTTTGAGGGCAAAGTGCTATTTTGCAGGAGAAGTGTAGACTTTAGCATTGTGTGTGTGTTTTTGTGGTTTGTGTGTAGAGTTTTGAGAAAAGTAGGTCTTCGAAAAACCTGTAATAATATACTTTATTTGTATAGCACTTTTAAAAACAGGGTTACAAAGTGCTTCACAAACAAAATAAAACAATTATAATGACACACAAAACGTGCGTTGAGTTGTTTTTTTGAGCATGAAGCAGATGTGAGCTTGTGATTGTCGATTCAAAATGCTCAGTATTACCCAGATGGAGCTGCCCAGATCATATGACACCTCATAAACCGCAACAGAGAGACTTCAGTTCATTGTTGCAGGGGGACGACGTCACGTTTCCTCACTAGGGTTCAGGAGTTCACCAATCAAATGGAAGCTCTGTTTGAGTACAATCTGGACCCAACAGGGAAGCTGCTGAGTATTTTGGAATGTGTTCATTTCTTAATCCATTACAATGTTATCAGCTGATTAATTTTGTATGGTCAACAAGTAGGCCCTTTACAATTCAGATGCTGATGACATCTTCTCTTTCAGCTAGAGTCTATCCATTGATTCAATGTGACTCACTCCAGCTCTCTAATGTGACAGTCTGCCTCCTCGGATGAGACCCTGTCTCTGTCCCATGGATGTCAGATGCGCTAGGCCTTCTCATGCAGTCCACAGCTTTAGTGGTGTGTGATGCCAGTTGCACTGTTTCACACACACAAACGCACCTGCATGCATGCACACACACACACACACACACACGCACACACACACACACACACACACACCAGTGGTTAGAGCATCAGACTAGTGACAGGAAGGTCGCTGGTTCACGATTGGACCGGGCCACTTGACAACGTGGGATCTTAAATGGTTCCTTCCTACTGTTGTGCCCCTGAGCAAGGCACGTAACCCCAATGCTAGCTATATAACATCCGGGGGCTCCGGTCATGCTGGCTGACCCTGTGCTCGACTCAGCCAGTGGAAGACCAATTTCCCCTTGGGGGGATTAATACAGTATAGCAAACAAGCAGGCGTCTGATCCACTGTTAGCCTACTCTTTCCATGCCTTTAGCTAGACCTAACCCTAACCCTCAAAAGACTAAGTTCCAGAGAGGAGAGTCAGATCGCTTCAACTGATAGGCTCTTACTTCAACTTGGGTACCTCTCTCCAAGCCTATACACACACACACACACACACACACACACACACACACACACACACACACACACTGGTGTGTGTCCCTGGCAGAGCCTTCGACCCCGGTCCTATCGGAGCGAGGCGACCCTGCGGCAGCACATAGTCCACTTCCACCTGATTCAACACATGATCTCATCCCTCCCCTGATCTCATGGTATGGGGAGAGAGAGGGGTAACCAACTCTGCTCCCTGCTGAGTCAGACACTTCATTGCCTGGGTGGGATCAGTGCATAGTGGAGGCATATCTGGACTGAAGGGTAGAGTAGCAGTTTAGGAAGGCAAAAGCTTTGAGACCATTCGGTTGATGTCTACTTTCCAGACATACAGAGTCTGACTGCTAATCGTCTCATCTGTCCATCCAATCTGTTTGTCTGCCTAGCTGTCCGCCACACTGCCTGTCCTGCTATCGTGCTACCTGCTTTCTCCTTGGATTGTCACCTTGTCGTGGTGGTGAAGCTTATGTGGTTCTGAGATACCCGAGAGCGATGCCGTGTGGTAGCCGCACTCCCGGTAGGTTCACCCATGTTGGTAAAGTCAAGGAGGAGGTCCCTGACTAAGGGCAATCCAACCAAGGCCTTGACAGTGGAACAGGACGATGGCTTACTTTAGGGGAGCATCACGACGGCTGGGAAGACGGATGGAGGCCCCGGTAGAAAATGGTCCACGGTCGTCTTGGACTCCGTGCCGCTGGATCCTGGCCCAGATCTGTCAAGGGCCGTGCCGCCTCCCCGCTCTGAGCAAAGTCACGTACAGGCGTCCTCAAAGGGAATCCACCTCCAAACATCCCTGCTACCTGTCTGTCTCTCTTGCTACCTGTATACCTGCCTGTCCTGCTACCTGTCCTGCTACCTGTCGACCTGTCTGCCTGTCTGCCTGTCTACCACTCTGCCCTGCTACCTATCTGCCTGCCTACGTGTCTACCTGCCAACCTGTCTGCCTGTCTGCTGTCCTATACACCACTCTGTCCTGCTACCTGTCTGCCTGCCTACCCATCTGCCTGTATACCACTCTGTCCTGCCTGCCTACCCGTCTGCCTGCCCAGCAGTCTGAGTAATGACACGACCGATCAAACCCTGAAAGGTAAACGACAGAGAGAAATGGAGCAGAAATGCAAACACCTCAGCTTGGTCATTTACTCCGAGCCGGCCGGGCTGCTGGACCTCCCCAACACAGACCCACACATCAGTAGGGCGCTCACTTACAGCCTGCATGCCTGTGTGGAGGGAGAGAGAGACAACGAGAGAGGTAGAGAGAGAGAGAGAGAGGGAGAGAGAAAGAGAGAGAGGGATAAAGAGATAGGGAGAGAAAGAGAGAGAGGGAGGAAGAGAGAGGAAGAGAGAGAGAGAGAGAGAGAGAGAGAGAGAGGGAGATACACACACACAAACTGGCGTGTTCACACAGACTCATCTCTTGCCAGTGAATGCCTGTGTCTGTGCATTCTCAGGTGTGCCCCTGTCTACTGCGCTGACAGCCTACATTATAACAGGAGCAGCCATGCATCCTCGGTAGAGCCTGATATACCTCCCAAATATGAACAGGTACTCCCTACATTTTCTCCATGATATTTCAATTCTCGAAGAGAGTGAGTAAGATAGTGTGAGAGAGAGAGAGTGTGTGTGAGAGAGAGAGAGACGGAGAGAGTGTGTGAGAGAGAGGGTGTGAGCGAGACAGAGAGAGTGAGAGTGAGAGAGACGGAAAGAGAGTGAGAGAGAGACAGAGAGATGGAGAGAGTGAGAGAGAGTGTGAGAGAGATGGAGAGAGTGTGAGAGAGAGGGAGAGAGTGTGTGAGAGAGGGAGAGAGTGTGAGAGAGAGGGAGAGACGAGGAGGAAGGGAAGGAGGACTGAAAGCAGAATCTTCTTCCACTCGTCTCACTTACAGCAACCGTGTCAGGGGCAGTGGCAGCTGCGCCCGTCCTCACTGTTTCCATGGCGACCCCAAAGTGCCACCAGAGTAGTGACGGCGGCGGGGAGCGCTGCGCCGCATCGGGACGCACGTGCCAGAATCCCGGCAGGCGTCTCTCGGCACCGAGCGTCGCGACTATTCATAGCACCTGGCACCCAGCAGAGGGCACCGCAGGCTTTTGTGGGTGCGTAGAGAAGACGCAGGCGTCTGTGGACAGTCGACGGCAGACAAGCGCTCTGTGGGGCCGTGGTGGCAGGTGGGGGGGGGTGGGGCACGGGCACGAGGCGACCTCCTCCTCTTCACTGGTCCCGTTCCGCGCCGCCACCTGGTCCTCGAAGCGTCCTCAGAGCTTTGCCATGGGAGCGCTCTATCAGCCTAATCTGTCCTACTTACCAACGCCTGACTGGGGGACCTGGACGCTAAGTGTCACTGAGCGCACTGGGGCAGCGTGAGGACGCGTCCCATCTGTTCTGTCCCAACGCACGCTTGTTTTGACAGCCATCCATCCGTAAGCTGCGTGCGCAAACTGCACACACACGCATGCACGCATGCACGCACGCACACACACACACACACACACACACACACACACACACACACACATACGCACACACACACACACACACACACACACACACACACACACACACACACACACACACAGTGTAAGAGTAATGTCATTAGTAATGGTCTGTTAGTCCTGTAAAAGCACGGAGAGACCCTGGATTAAGGCTCTACATCCTCTCCTCTCCTCTCCTCTCCTCTCCTCTCCTCTCCTCTCCTCTCCTCTCCTCTCCTCTCCTCTCCTCTCCTCTCCTCTCCTCTCCTCTCCTCTCCTCTCCTCTCCTCTGTGCTCCTCACCTGAGCACTCCTCACCTGAGCTACCCCTGAGCTGAGATCTGCATGACGACAACGATCAAGACTATATCGATATCACAGAGCCTTGAAGACAGAGGGACTTGTATCTATGTATTCTCTTGCTGCTAGTTGTCCTGCCAGTCTCCACAGCTCAGGGCCGGGGTCTCCCTCCCCCTCTGTGACCCGCTGGAGTACTACTCTCCGAGAATGTACCCCACCTCATATCAAAACATCTGCTGTGTCACGGGGCCGGCCGAATGTTCTGATTCAGCTAAAAATACCAGGTCTCTCCCTCCCAGGGCACGGCAGCACTGACCGGCGTGGCACAGCCAGAGGTCGGAGGCCCGGTCAGTGCCTCCCTTTGTGAGCAATTGTTCAAGCTCAATTGGCACCTCTGTATCGTCCCTTTGTCGGAGGGATCAGCGAGGAGAATGGGAGCAGATCTGAGGGGCAGAAAGAACCCCATTGTGGCCGGTGTCTGGTCCGAGCTGGGGGACACAAGAGAGTTGCTGAGTGAAATCGATCTTGGGTGGGATTAGGACCGGACTTTCATGTGCGCGTGGTCATGGGCACTTTGTTGATTTCAGCCGACGCAGGCCTTTCCCACCCCTGGAATCAGCAGTTTGCCCCCAACCCCAGATAGAGGCAGAGGGCCAAGCCGGAGGGAGACCCCCATTGTGCTGCCATTGTGCCCGTATAGGCACATCAATGGTGCTGGGCAGAGGCCTGCATGGGCAATGGAAAAGTGCTAGTCGAGACACTTTGGGATAAAGGCCCTGCGCACCCTGGAGTTAGCTGAGCTGGACAGACACAGACTCACATGACCTTCCGGGTTCTGAAGCCCAGTGCTGAAGGAGGGCGGCGGGTTTTATTTGATGATTTCTCTGATAGCTGCTGTTTGGGCTCAGACATGTTACCACCACCCCAGCCACGAGTGGGAGAAAGCAAGGGCGTAGGTTTGCGTATGGACGGTCGGGACATGTCCCTACCAACATTTAGGGAGGCCCAAATTGTCCCTACCAACATTTAAGCAACCTTGTTCGCATTATCTTTGCAGTGCAGATTAGATCATTTAGATGGCCTTCCCATAGTTTGGAAGGATAGAATTGGCCGTACCATTTTGAGTGAGTTAGTTTGCATTATGTTTGGAGTTACATTAGACCGTTAACTCATGTTTGATTGGCTCATTTGGCTGATATAGATTGTTGCATTTTCGTTGGATCTGAAGATCAACAGCCTTACAGATAGACGCTGACAGCATGCCATACAGTTGTGATTCTGACAGCCGTTTAGATACATCCACCACAATGTCGCCTCCCCCTCAAAAGAGGATGAGGGATATCAGGAGCTTTTTCTCCGCAACTGTAAGTAACGTTAGCATTAGCTAGCTACTGGTAAACTAAGTATCTAACGTTAGGCATTAGCCACATGAAAACCAGCTAAGTTGGTGCTAGCTAACTTTACCTAAACTAACATCACTTGTCTTTCCATTGTGGCAAATTATCAACTGGTGATATAAGCTGGCTAGCTAGCGAACTGTTGGCTTCTATCATCCTGTAACATTAGGATAGCAGCAGCCATTACATTATTATACATTAGCGGCCCACCAGAGATTTAATTTAATGGGATATCACTGCATCCTCACAACTAATGACCGTTATAGCGCTACAGATAAGTTCATATATGGAAGGTATTGTGCATTTTATGACTAAAGCATGACACTTTCAGAATATGATCTATACACACCAAGGATTAATTTCAGACGTAGAACCACTTCAGGAGGGACCTTTTACGGCTGTGGCAGCCATTTTCCAAAATGGCTGCCAAAATGGTGGACACTTCAGTCTATTTTGACTGCAGGGGGCATAAATAGTGGTGCTGTGGTGCTACAAGCATGAACATTGGGTCACTTAACAAGAAGCCACTTGAAATTTCAAGATGGTGACCATTTTTCAAGATGGCCGCCACCTTAGTGGAGTGGCAGATAAGCTCATATATAAGGTAGGCTATTGTGCATTTTATGACTAAAGCATGAAACTTTCTCTGGTGTTTCTATACACCATGTTTCTACACACCATGAAGTTTGTTTTCAGATGTGGAACCACTTCAAGAGGGACTTCTGGAACATGTCAGAGGTCGAACACATTTGCAAGGTTGCCAACTTTTCAGAAAAGCTGACATTTTTGGGGGGGGCAGCTGTCCTCACATCTTTAATATTAATTTTTACCTCCGCCCTGATGACGGCACGTCCCATGGCCATATCGCCATATCTGGAGATGGGAAGGTCACAGGGACGAAGGGTTCAGAATGATGCTCTCAAGCGCTCAAAAATAACAACAAAATTAATTCATGGGCAGAGGTCTGAGCACCATTTGTAGTTGTACTGTAAGAAAAATGACCATTTAAACATTTCCCAAGTTTCATAATTTCTAACCCCTCAACCTACAACAGTTTTGTCCACCAGAGGGATCTGATGAGACCTCATTGTCAACAATGCGGTAAACACACTAGCATGACCCAAGACATGGTTCAATATGTGCAGGTTTATTTGGCGATATTGAAATGTCAACTATTATTAAAAAAAAATTACAAAAAAATAATTAACAGTCTTCACATACTCGTATTGTTCAGATTTTAACCCGTTGTAATTACATTTCCATGTCAATATTATAAAAAATTAAATAAAATTTAGTCTTTACATACTCGTGTTGTTCAGATTTTAACACTTTTGAATTTTTACCACTTTTCAAATATATTTATTGCCACAAGAATAATCACAGATTTCAATAATAATCAAGACTACAAGACTAGATGACATTCATCAACACCGTGGCATAAATCTTACAAGGATAAAAAGAACTTAGAATACTGAATAGCAGTAGTGGGATTATACCATCCTGCTCAGGGTTAAAGAACTAGAATGTTACATATACTGCAACCGTTTTTGTTTTACTATGCCACAGGTCTACTGAGCTGAGTGCTCCTTGTTGTACTGGCCTGTGGCCTTCTTTAAGGCCTTGATGAGCACTGGGGAGGGCTCCCACTTGAAGCATGGCTCCAGGATAGCCATCTTGATGGTCATGATTGAGGACAGGGTTCCATCTAGGGCCAGTCTGTTCTTGGTCTTGTTGAGCCCCACCATGGAAAACACTCGCTCTGCGTCTGCATTGGAGTGGGGCAGAACCGGGACCAGCTTTGCGATGCTGCTGAGCCTCTTGAACTGGCTAACCCCCGTCACCGTTGAAGATTGAACTGTGTAAATACTCTAAAATAGGCCTCAAGCACAGCAGGCATTTTGAAATATTGAGGTTGTTTCTAATTGGTTCACAGGCAAAAATTGTGTAAGCTCCAAATACTCTTGCACAGAGTTCCATTTATTTATTTATTATTACCAGTAGAGTCTACCTTTGCTGCCTCTTGGAACAATGAATTTATTTTTGTTAGCTTTGCCCTCTCCTGTTCGGCTTTCACTCTCGTTGTTTTTCTGACCACCGCTTGGGTATTTGCGCTTCATTTTTAGTTTTTACCGGCAACGCAATTTATGTAGGCTACTGAATTTTAAATTAGCAATGCTTCCTGCTTTGTTTTGAATGCTGCCCAGCCTGCCAATGAGCATTTATGATCAGCCGACTAGCCCTATCACAGATGAGCAAATAATTATTAGAATGATAGCCTACACTTGACGGGGTGCCTTGCAACATATAATGGAAGGGGGCTCGCCCTCTGTGTCCTGTCCCCGTTAAGACTTTGGAAATCTAAGAGGCTACAAAATGTAAAGAAAAAAAAATCTAATCTAATCTGGCGTACCGGAGGCCTCCGCACCGCACCGCAACCACCAACAGTGGTTGTGCAACATATGATTCTGACGCCCGGAGAAAACATTTCTGTTGAAAAGGAGTTTTCAAAAGTTGCAGTAGATGTCCTCAAAGATAAGGAAAGGGTAGAGCCAATGAGTTACCTCAACTCCCAACTGAGTTGACATAACTTCCTTTTTCAGTACGGCGGCCGTCAAACTAAAAACACACCACTGCATTTATGCCTACAAAGTGAAAAAACGAGTTGATGATGACCCAAATATGTTCGTCCTCTGACAAGTTCCATAAGTCCCTCTTGAAGTGGTTCCACATCTGAAAACAGACTTCATGATGTGTAGAAACATGGTGTATAGAAACACTGGAGAAAGTTTCATGCTTTAGTCATAAAATGCACAATACTTATCTGCCGCACTATAACTGCTCCACTAAGGTGGCACCCATCTTGAAAAATGGTCGCCATCTTGAAATTTCAAGTGGCTTCTTGTCAAGTGACCCATGGAGACAGCTCATCACAATTGTCATGCTTGTATCACCACAGCACCACTATATATGCCCCCTGCAGTCAAAATAGACTGAAGCGCCCACCATTTTGATGGACATTTTGGAAAATGGCTGCAAAACCCGTAAAAGGTCCCTCCTGAAGCTGTTCTACATTTGAAAATAATCATTGGGGTGTATAGATCATATGCTGAACGTTTCATGCTTTAGTCATAAAATGCACACTTGTTTGGTTAACCTGCAGCACTATTAGTGTCAGCATACTAGCCGATGGGCTAGCTAGCTATAGCTTTGTCAAACCCAGTCTGTGCTAGACGTGATGCTAATTTTCGCCATATTAAATTCCCATTAACTTATGCTAAAAAACATCAGTGATATTAAAGTCGGAAGTTTTGATTTAAAAATAAATACATTATTTTAGCCTGACAGGGGTTCTTGTTACAATTATAGGGGAAACTGAGTGCTCATAAGGTAATGTTATCTAGAGGCTAGCCAGCCCGTGAGAGCCGTTAAAGGTATAATATGTTATATGTGGATTATTTCCCCCATCTAGTGTCTAAAGATAAGAACTGCAACAACACAATGTATTGGTTGCCAAAATGCCAGAGAATGCACTGTTTCAGTCATACTGTGATAAGATCTTCACTCCGAGAGGAACATAACATTAGACTAATCAGTAATCACAATCAAGTATTTCAGAGTGCCATGTAATAGGTTACGTTAGATGCTGTAGTGTGGAGATAACGTTAGGTCTGGCTATGCAGATTCCAAGAAAGATAACGATAGCTAGTTAGCTAGCTTACCGGTCTAGTAGAAAAGTAGCCATGTCACCATGCGACTTTATCCCATGAAACTCCATAAACTCCGTCCAACGAGCAAAGGCTGGCCCGATATTTGTCCGACTTTTGCTCCTTCTTTGGTCACTGAGCTTTTGAGATTCATATCGCACGGTTCGCCGGGGCTCAGGCAGAGAAGCAGGACGACGAAACTCGGCCATTTTACTAAACGTTTAGCTGAAAAGAGCGAGCGGAAGTGGACAGAAAAGCTGCCGTTTTATAGTCGCGCACACCCTTGATGCTAACCAACATCTATAATGCTGCTAATTCATGGAAGTATAACGTTAGCTGGCTACTGCTAATCTCACAGTGGTGAAGCTAGAATAGTACCTGGCAACCCAGCGCGCAGTACCAACGCTGTAATACTATTGGCTGGTATGATATCAACAGAGTGTCATTGTCGGCCGTCAAAATTTCATAATGTAATAATTTAAGAGAAAATGGTGTTGGAAAAGCAATACTTTTACTCTGCGGCCTTCGCAAAGCCCTATGGATGTATTATTTTTGAAAAAATGTTTATTTTAATCCACATATAACATATTATACCTTTAACGTTACTTTTATGAGGGCTCAAGTCTGTTTTTCTGTTTTACAAGCCCGTCCCTGTGTAGCCTGTTTTCTTACAGTTTTTAGCTAACGTATACTTGCTAACTAGAATCTCATAATTTTCCTCTCACTATATTGGCCGGAGGGTCTTTTAAATAAAGAAGTGTATGTTGAAGTACATGGGATTTCTTTTTTCCAACTATGGTATCGAATTGGGTATCCAGGATTGTGGAATTTCTCAATTGGTATTGCCTACTAAATGTCTGGTATTTTGTGACTCCCCTAATGGACAGATATATCAATTTATGAGTTGAATGTCAGTCTAAAAATCCAATGAAAATCTCAATTTTTATCAAATCATTTTTATATACAAAACACAGCAGCAGTCGAGAGAGAGAGTGGAGGGACGCAGCAGCAACCGAGAGAGAAAGAGAGAGAAAGAGAGTGGAGGGATGCAGCAGCAACCAAGAGAGAGAGAGAGTGTGGAGGGACGCAGCAGCAACCGAGAAAGAGAGAGAGAGAGAGAAAGAGAGAGTGGAGGGACGCAGCAGCATTTGAGAGAGTGGAGGGACACAGCAGCAACCGAGAGAGAGAGAGTGGAGGGACGCAGCAGCAGAAGCAACCGTCATAAATATATGCATATTTAAAGGAGAAGGCTCTTTTTCGACAACCTGGACCTTCTTTACGGCATACTGTATTATAAGATGTTTGACTCACCAAGATCATATTAAAGAGGCATGTGAAAACCACAACAATCCCTCGCCCTATGGAAGCACAACTAGCGATTCATAAAGATAGATTGATGAAAACAACCGTTTCGCGGCAGAAAATACATTTTTTAGAAGCTGCATTCTCGGTACCCCGTCCGCTGCCATCACATGGATATACTTGGCTCGCGCTGGATTTTAAATTTCTTCTACAGGCCTCCAAATTACACCAAAGAGCCTTCTCCTTTCCTCTCCCTCTCCTTGTCCCCAGCAAAAATTGTGTATGCAGACTACACTGTATGGTCCCTACCAATGTTGAAACCAAACCTACGCCCTTGGGAGAAAGGCACCTGTCAGTACATTCAAATGGCAACGCCTTCAGTTCATAGGTCAACGATGCCATTGTCATGGTCACAGCTTGATGCACCAGCAGAGAGTGCAATTCCAATTCCACCCGGGGGGGGGGGGGGGGGGGGGGGGCGGCCTGCCCCCCCGGGGCCTAAGGTCTATGGTCGACCGCTTGGGGCCCTGGATGCACAACAAGCGGGGATGTGAGCAAGCCAGGACATGTTGCGTCCCCTACACAAGAGAAGGCTTCTGCAAACGGTTGAGTGAACAGGAGAGGCTGGAGGTTTAAAAACACTGTAGGAGTAATCATTCTCTAGTCCCGGTAAATGTTTAGTTCCTTCCGCTAACTTTCTTGTTAGATAGTCGAGACATGGTAATAACAATGAAACAACAGAACATCACGAATGATTTGCAAATGTGTCCTCGTGACCTGTCATCATCTTCACATAGCATGGCATTCTGAAGATTCATAATGCAGCTATGCGATAACTTTGTAACAAAAATAAGTAGAAGTTGTGAGACTGAGACACCGTGCCCATACCTGTGGCTGGCATTCCCCGTTGGCCTCTTGCAACACGGTTGGCTCCAGCACACGGGATGTGTGTGGGATGAACATAAGACAGGCCCACCTGAGCTGTCTGGGAACAGACACATACAGAATGATGCCAGGCCATGTGGAACTTACACTCCCCTGTACAGCACCCACGTTTAGGTGTCAACCCAACCTAGTATTTTTAACTTGACATTTTCCACCAATTAGTGTCATGTTCCACCAATTAGTAAGCACATTTTCCTGGTACGGTTTTCTGATGAGGGGTAATGAGGACCCATGCTGCATATCAATATCACCAGGGGTGTAGTGGAGGGTAAACCCAAGTTATCTCGCCTCTTTAAAATGAGGCTGAGAGTTTACTCAGCTATTTTCTGATTAACTGTGTTAATCAATGATGGAAAACGAGGTGGGTAAACTCAACACTCGACAGAGTTTACCCACCTCTGTATTTACCACTACACCCCTGAATATCACTGTGGCAGAGCAACACTGATGTGAACAGTATGGTTTGCGATAGGCTTTATCATACAATAAAATATAATCACGTCCACTAATAGGCTGGCCTACATAATACACTAGCGTAGGCTATCTATTCAGATTTGGAGTCTGGTTTCTTCCTCAGTCTAATTTTAGTAATGAGGCTACAAAATCATTCACCCACCGCACCTCCTGCGCGCACTGAGCTGGCAAAGAATGGTACTCTACTTTATGAATGGATGGGTGTGGCGGCGGCGCGTGAGTGACTTGCGGTGGGCTGTCGTCACAGCGCTGCTTGATAGACACTGGCGTTGGTCGCCGGCAGGACGGGACTGGAGCGCAACTGAGCTCCACTAATGCTAGAGACAAGACAAGGGGCAGGCAGGACGGGACTGGAGCGCAACTGAGCTCCGCTAGAGCTAGAGACAAGACAAGGGGCAGGCAGCGACGCCACCAGAGACCAGAGCGGTGAACTTCGGGCGAATTTTGGTGAGGGCTGCCGGCAGACTCGCAAAACGCACGGAGCTACGCGAGGCGAGGCGAGGGGAGCAACGAAACAAAGGACTTCGATAGACTTTTTAGTCTACAGATTTTTAGGCTACTCACTGACATACATTACTTTAGGCTTTAAAACAAAACATAGCTACACGTTTTGTAGCTACCGTGCTGTTGCTGCGAGGTTTAGTAGGTTCATCCAGATCATTAGGCTTATTGTAAATCATGACAGCATCTGATTAAATCGGCCTGTGCGCGGTTTAAGTACAATTGTAAGAGATAAAATACATCGAAAAAGCCTATGCAGCATGATCTTAGCTATAAAACAGACAGACAAAGAAAGTCAGGCGCACATCAAGCCCTTATTCCGGAGCTCTCTCCGAGGCGTGACAAACAAAAGGACGTGGAAAACTCGCATCAGCACCAGTGAACAACATGCAGACAGACACACAACATCGGCCATGCCCCAAAAACAAGACTGTCTGCAGCTTTTGTAATATACAGTGGTCGTATGTAGCCTAATTACATTCCTTCTGGCTTCTCTGGGCCAGAGACAGGATGGTTTTCAGTTTGCGCTGATCACCGCCCGAATGCGATCATTTGGAGACAACGTCTGATTTTATCAAGACAACAAACTTGCTAGTTAAGATCAAGTTAGATTCCTGTGAATCCCGTATTCGTAGCCTACTACAGAGTAATGTTATGCATGTGTGCCTTACAGCTGAATGGGAAGAGAAGCAGAGACGAACGCTGTTCAAAATAACTGAAGGAAGAATCTGAGAGGTGCGAAGTGGACTACGCGAAGAAACTCGGGAATATTTCAGGGATCAAAGCGAATTGAAGGTAAACCCGATAAAAAATAATAGACTCAACAATGATTAGCCTATAGAAAACACATTTGATTGCATAACGCCGGACAACTTTTAAAACATTATCTGGAGAATTGCTGGCCTACCTACAGAATAATTTTATCACAGTGTTTTCACATTGTCTGTGAAAACAGGCCATCGAGCACGTTCAAGTTCTGTAACTCTTGTGTTTGTTTAGACTGTCAAGAACACTTGAAAGATTTCAGTCCGTGTGAATCTGTAGGCTAGGTATTCTGCTGACTGGACATAATTGCCTTGTCGTTGAAACGTATGAAGCAAACATTATCAAAGTGATAAACCGGTATGGTAGGCTAAATATGCCAGTCTCTACAACTTATTCGTAAAACCAATTATTGAGATTGTCACCTAAGAATATAATCAGGACAACTGTCAGGCTGTGCACGTCACTTCTTTTGGGCAGTATATTGTTGTTTTACCCGATGTGTGTGTCATGCCATCTGTAGGCTAGGTATTCTACTGACTGGACATAATTGCCTTGTCGTTGAAATGTATGAAGCAAACATGATCAAAGTGATAAACCGGTATGGTAGGATAAGTCTGCCAGTCTCTACAACTAATTCCTAAAACCAATTATTGCGATTGTCACCTGAGAATTTAGTCAGGACAACTGCCAGGCTGTGCACGTCACTTCTTTTGGGCAGTATATTTGTTGTTTTAGTCCATATTACCCCAAATGCTTTGCTCTGCTGACCTGTGTAATTCTGTCAAATAACCTATGCAGATGTCTTCCCTTTAAATCGTTTTGCTAGCGTAATTCATTTTTTTGTTGATTGTGGCTTGTTTCATAAGTAGAGAGAAGTAGAGCGAAAAAATATTTTAAAATGTTATACACTCACATAACACCTGCTGGTAGTCAGTTGGGAACCTATCAAGCTGTCTGAGAAGTTACATAACCAGAGCAGGGACAAGTTCACCCCCCCCCCCCCCATGCTGCCCTCTCTCTACCTCCACTGTCTACTGTGTACCTCAAACTCTGAACGACACCACCCTCAGTGCCTTTATCGACCGGACTATCAGTTCCTACAGAAACAGAACCACTCCTGCTTCACCGGATGGTGGGAGAGGGTTGGTCTGACACAGTTCCTCCACTCGGTCTGCCCTGCTGTTGTTCTATCAGCTGTGGAATTTGAACCATTCTTCCTTGGGTGAGGCCGTCCAGCAGTGGAATATGTGAGGCTCTGGGGATGGGGGTGGGGAGGGGGGCCTGGGAGTGAGTATTGGCAACTGGGGCTTTCCAGTCGGGTTGCACACCAGACATTCCAGGCTGCTGGATGGCCAGCTAGCGGGCTAGCTCCACGCGGCTGGGAGCCATATAAGACGCTGTGTCTTTGTGTGTTGTTGAGAAACATCACACGCACGCGCGCACGCACACAGACGCACGCGCGGCCTGCTCCGACCCACCTCCGCTCAACCCTGCATTCCCCTACTCATGGGGACGGGGACTGTTGGGGAGGGCTGTTTGTGTGTGTGTGTGTGTGTGCGCGTGCGTGCGTGTGCGTGAATTCCTCCCTGTCGAGAGACAGAGCGCCATCCACACTTTTGTTTGAAAGTTGATTAGGCTAACAACTGAAGCTGCACGCCTACACCCGTGACAGGACAAAGAGACACAGATCCACTGTATAAAGACAGATTGTCTACAACAACACACACACCCACACACACCCACACACACACACACACACACACAAGCACGCGTGCGCGCACACACAGCCAGACATACAGTGTGCATAAACCGAGCGTAGACTCGCGAAGACACCAAACAACGGTGTCTTCTTCTCCCCCGACCACGTGACGTTTGTGGGCGTTGGTATCACTGCTGTTCGGAGGATGAGAGCGAGAGACGAGGGGAGCCGTGTGGAGAAGCGACGGACTGTGGGGAGAGAGAGAGAGAGAGAGGGAGAGAGAGAGAGAGAGAGAGGGAGAGAGAGAGAGAGAGAGAGAGAGAGAGATGGCAGTCATACAGCTTTCCCTCCTCTCTTCCCCTTTCTCTGTTTTTTTTTGTCCGCCTCCGGTTGTTTTTTAAACAGGGTGTCCGTGTGCAAAGAATGTGTGTGCGGGAGCAGAATTTGGGGAGTGGAGAGAGCGGAGAGACTTGGGGCCGGGATAGCGGGTCGCCCGGGGAGCAGAGGGGAGGGAAGGAGGAGCAGACCCTGTGGAAGAGGGACGTATCGGGGGGTTTTGGCAAAGAGGAACACGGCCAATGGAATGGCACAGCTGTACAGAGAGAGAGGGGAGAGAGAGAGAGAGAGAGAGAGAGAGAGAGGGGGGAGAGAGAGAGAGAGAGAGAGAGAGCAGAACGGAGAGAGACATTACTAAAATAGTGATGCAGGCACTATATCAGTTAGAACGCTGGTAACTTTCCAGGGCCCAATATCCTGTATGGCTAGTTTCTCCTATAGTGATCCAGTTCGTTCGTAGGCTTCATGTTGCTAGTAGCTACAGTCGCTTACAGTGTGTGTCTCATAAGTCTGGTTCTGTAGGCTCATGCAGCTGGGGGACGTTATTGTGTGCAAACTAATGTAATTACAGAGTTACAAAACACCCCGAGGTCTCGAAGACATGTATAACCCCCCCTGACTGTAAAATGAAAACATGTGTTGTACGTTTCATTATGTACACACAGCCGATTGCATACGCGCACACACACGTTACACAGTCTGTAATGGAAATGGGAGCTTTTTATACCAGCACGTGCATGCGTGGAGATAGGGATGTGTTGTGTAGCCAGCAAGGACAGGAGTACAAGGAGAGAGAAGAGAGGTAAGCAGTGTCAGTGGGGGCGTACGCCCTCTGCCCTAGGAGAGCCTGGGCCTGCATGGGCCTGAGAGGCTGTCCAGCCTGTGGGTTCGGCGTGACTGCGCAGATAGGGCTGCCCGTTGCGTAACCGTCTATTGACAGACTGTGGTGAAAGAGACCAGAGCCTCCAAGCACAGTTGGCTATGATCTCTTTTTCATCTGTAAGAATTGCAACTTTTTGTCATGCTCTGTTGTTCAACCCAGCGAACAGAGGAAGCTCACAAGACCTCACCAGCACCTGCAGTGGAAATGAAACACGGACAGCTGTTTAGCAACTCAAACTTCAAAAACACTGTAATTATGTCTCAAACAGCTGCTCTCTCACTGTGTACACTCTGGTGGAAACGTCTGCATGAGCATGTTCTCCACGTCTCAAATGACAAACACCTGAGGGCCTGAGGTGGTGCAGGTCCAGGGTCAGGGTGAGGCTCACGGAGACACCTGAGGGCCTGAGGTGGTGCAGGTCCAGGGTCAGGGTGAGGCTCACGGAGACACCTGAGGGCCTGAGGTGGTGCAGGTCCAGGGTCAGGGTCAACTGTGCTGGCATTCCAAGTGTAGAAGAGTGTGTGTTGCAAACACACCATGCCAGATCTCTTCAAGAGATAAAAAAAAAAAAGAAGATTTATTTAAACCAATGGAATTCGCATATCTGCATGCACTCACCCACACTCAAACACGCACACACACGCACACACACACACACAAGGGATAAGCACCAGATTGGCTCCCTCTAGGTCCACCATATGTACGTGTGCCTCCTATGCCTGTCAGCGCTGCAGAGAGAGGGTGTGTTTGTGTGAGAGGGCTTGGGCTGCTTGGCAATGCGAGCACACACGGGGCTCTTGGCTTTACTCTCCCCTCTATTTACAGCGTGTTTGTATTTGTGTGTGTGTGTGTATAGTGTGTCATGGAGTGTGTATTTTGGGGGGTGTATTCTGTGTACGTGCGGTTTGATATGTGATCCTGATGTGCTTCTGCCTCGGCATCTGCTTCTCTCATTTGTGGTGGGAAGACGATACTCCTGGGTGAGATGGAAGCTCAGTCATGGGACTGGGATCTACTTGTGTTTACTATATGTGTGTTTACTATATGTGTTTTCTATATGTGTTGTTATTATATGTGTTTACTATATTTGTTTACTACATGTGTGTGTGTGAGAGTGAGTCACAGTGAACTCATGCCTAAGAAAGGTGTCTGGGTATTTATTTTGAATGTATTTTTGCCTGTGTGTACGTGCGTTAATGGCTGTGTTTGTCTCTGTCAATGTGCTTGTGAGGCAGCTGGTTTACGGCGACCCCTATGTGACGGAGGTGGCTGTCTCTGTGGACAGTCAGTGCGTGTGTGTGCGTGCGTGCACGCGTGTGTGTGACACATCTGCCTCGCTCTGGTGGAGATGCTTCTCAGATTCGTCTCAGCGTACTGTCTTCAATAACTACTCCCATCACACTCCCTCTGGCTTTCATTAAATCAAAATTAAGAAATCCTATTAACGCCTCTCGCACCAGCGGTGTTTATGCGTATGGGATGCGTGCGTGTGTGTGCGTGCGTAGGCCTACTTGTGTGTGTGTGTGGCCCTCCGTGTGTGAGAGAAAGGGAGAATCCGTGAATGATGTTGATTGAATCGTGATGAAAAGACAGCTACCCAACGGAAGACTGAACTATGCGCCTTTATGTCTCCAGAAACAGACAGGGCGGTTCCTCTCGCAGATTAGTGCCGACTGATTATACACAACTCGGCTGATTACACATAGTGGATGAGTCAGCCAGCCAGGCGCGCCACAAGTTGGACGGGTGGTTCGCGGCCGGCGGCCTCCTTGGGAGCGGGTGTGTCCCTCTGCCTGCCGTCTCTGCCGCTGATTCAAAGGATGGTGTAATACTGGTAGTAGTAGTAGTAGGGTTAACGCCGGTAGCCTACTGGGAGGTCTGGGGTTGCTCTAATAGGCTACCAGCGCGATTCGTCACCGTGTCAAGGTTGAGCTTCCCGTCCGCGACGAGACTCATTAAAGACGGCCACTACGCTGCCGAGTCTCCGCTGTCGCCGGTATTCGGCTCAGGCAGCTGGGGCGGTCAAGAGACCCGGGGGAGAGCGTCTCCGACGCCAACCTTTGTTGCTGCCCACTGAGCAAAGACACGTCTAAAAGACGTCTTTTAGACGTATGTTTTTTGTCTTTTTCGGACGTCCAAAGACATCCAATTAGGAGCCAGAATGAATTTTTTTTTTTTGTAACGTTCAGATATTGGACCCGTTTTGCACGTCCACAGACGTCTTAGAGGGGTCCAAGCCAGACGTTTGAATATTGAGGGGTCCAGCAGACGTGGGGGTTCTGGACCGACGGACGTTATTAAGACATGATCTGAACGTCTCCCTGACGTTGCGTGTTTGCTGGGTGTTTTCTAGCGTGGTACGTAGGCTACGTTGCCGGGGGCGCATTTGTAGGCTACTTCTGTCTTCACCGAAGGACAAACAAACCAAACTAAGAAACCGAACAGTTTTCCTTCTTAGCTTTCTGCGGAGAGAGCGCAAGCAGGCTTCTCCGTGTTATGAACGAGTGCTCGGCGACGCCTGGTCTGAGGACGCCGGCGCTCGCGCTCCCCTCCCCGTCATCAGGCGCTCTCAGCCCGCGGCGCCCTCGAGCGCGTGTGGCTTCGGTACGGCCGTTGACATGTGTTCACGGTGTGGGGTGGCCGTGGCCGTTGACATGTGTTCACGGTGTGGGGTGGCCGTGGCCGTTGACATGTGTTCACGGTGTGGGGTGGCCGTGGCCGTTGGTAGCCCGTCGAGAACACCGTGCGGCCGCGCGGGCCAGAAATAACCGGACGCCAGTATAGATTTTTCCATAACTCTTTTAGAGCACCCGCCCAGACTGTGCTGCTGAGACAATCAAGGATCGGGTTGTTTGTCTGCACAACTGTGTATGTGTGCGTGTGTGTGCGTGCGTGTCTGTATACATAATAAGCATGTGTTTGTGAGAGCAGCCTAAACTATGAGGAGCACACACACTATGAGAGCATGACACACACAAACTACATTCTGGCTATTTGGGGTAATCACAACAGACAGCCTTCCTGTTATGCAGTAGCCTAGGAAAGTCTCAGTAAAGTGGCCTGTCCAGAAGACTGCGTTCCTCTCTCTCTCTTCCTCTTATACACTAGTAGCCTACTGTCAACGCGCACGCACACACACGCTCTCTCTCTCTCTCTCTCTCTCTCTCTCGGCCTCTTTCTGTATCTGCAACGTGTGTGTTTGAGGCCTGAGTATGGACGGTGTGATCTCGGCCGGTCTGTAGCTCCAGCAGGCTGAAGTCCAGGGGTGTTTAGTTTGGCCTGGGACTCTGTTTGATCAGGCCGTTCCTGCAAAACGTACCCACAGCGCAGCCAAATGCCCCCCCCCACCGCCCCTCTACCTCCCCACATCCCCCCTCTCCCTCCCTCTATCTCGCTCCATCTCTCTCTCTCTCTCTCTCTCTCTCTCTCTATCACACTCCCAAACTCCACATTCTGCGTTTTCAGCTTTGTCACCATCAAACCCCCCCCCCCACCTCCGCGTCCTTCCCCGCCGGCTCAGTGTTTACCCGACACGTCCCTGCCAACATGTGTGTGTGTGTGTGTGGGGTGGGGGGGCGCTGGGGATCAGGGAGGGGGTTCAGACAGGTCGGTATTAACATTCCAGCATGCCCACAGGTAGCACCAGGGTGCGAGTGCTTAGTAAGAGTGTGTCGTATTGCTCCCGGGAGGAGTTGGGGAGGGGATTCAGGGCCCCCTGTTCGCGGAGCGTCTGCTCCCTCAGACGGACGGGCGTCCTCGCCCGACGCTAACCCGATCCCTCGTTGACGGATCGACCGTGGGACGCAGACTGAGGGAAAGGTTAATGAGAAGCAGACCCGGACGATTAAAGTCAATTTCATTTCTCGGCTCCGGACGCAGAGGAGCACAAAGTCGTTAGCGTCGCGGGAACACGCTCGGAGATCATATTTACTCAGCCCCCGAAACGCGACACGAGTTAGAGATGAGTCGAGAGACGCTGCGCTGCCAAGAGAAGGGTCCTGCCCGGCTAAAGTTCGGGGGCCCCGGCCTGGACATCGTCTCCTCGGACAATCAGGGCCTCTGAGTGGAGCCTTAATGAGATTATCCGTACCACTCGACAGAGCCTCGGCCGACGGGCGCCTCTGCTGACCTCCAAGTTCCATGTCCAGCCCGGTGGGAGGAAGCGCACTCTATTGCGCGTGCGTATGCGCGTGTCCCTCGTCTCTGATGAGGCGTGTGTCTCAACAGCCCTGTTCCCTGGGGGCAGATGCAGATGAATAGGACAGCTCTGCTTGGTTTGTCTTCATCAAAGCAGATTTCTGCCACTCAAGAATTCAGAGCCTCCACAGATCCCTCCTCCTGTCCCTCCTAAAGCACCCCCCCCCCTCCATGCGCCCCCTGGTCTCCCCCTTGCCCGTCTGACCGGGTTTTGTGCCACGCCTACCCTCTGTTTCCGTACAAAGCTGTGTTGAGCTCAGGGCGTCGGCATCCGGGAGTGGGGGAGCCAAACAACAGCAGCTAGGCGGGCGAACAGCCAGGGGCAGGTCCCATCTGAGCGTTCCTCCTCGGTCAACGTCCTTGAGGCGTCTGGTCGGCAGCCCAAACCAGGCAGGTCTGGCCCAAACCTTCCCTGCTCCCTTCCTTCCTTCCTTCCTTCCTTCCTTCCTTCCTTCCTTCCTTCCTTCCTTCCTTCCTTCCTTCCTTCCTTCCTTCCTTCCTTCCTTCCTTCCTTCCTTCCTCCTCCACAACTGTGGTAGGGCGGGCGGGCGGGTGCGTGGCCGCGGCGACGCCCCATGCCCGTAAATGGGCAACGGGGCAGCGATCGGGGTGAGAAGCCGGATCGGCAAGGGGGGGGGCAGGAGGAGGGAGGGATTGGAGGGGGTGGGGGCGGGGGTGCAGGCGGGGGGTCACGGGTGTGTGCTGCCCCGTGCTACTTGGCACCGGCGGTAACACTGAGCACCCTGACGATCTGTGCCACCTCACCAAGTCAAACAGCCCCACCCCACTGCACCCTCGCCCCCAAAACATCCCCCCCGTCACCTCGACCCCCCTCAGCCACTTCACATTCTCCACATACTCCCCCCTCTCGCACAGCCTCTCACCAGGGCCCCGGTCTGGACAACAACATTATAGTTCTTCACCTATCTGCCCTGACTGGAATTGGTTCCGAGAAGACAGACAGAGGTCAAGGGCGAAGGTCACTCGTAAACACCCCGTCGGAGGTGCTGAAGAGCACTCTGTGCTGTAAAAGCAATTGCACTCAAAAGTAATTTGAAAAAACTGAATGGAGAAAGAGCCTAGGAGCTTTCTACTGCTTACATTTTTCTAATTGACCGTTGATAAGGTAACACATTAGGTAATGTACCAGTAAACAACCCCTCTCTTTCTCTGTCCTCTATCTCTCCTTATCTTATAATGCTCTGAATGTTTTTCACACTCCGCTCACATCACCAAGTAGACTGTGATTAAACTAGTTCTGCACTGGGCAGGGTGCCTATTCTGCCATCATAT
Source organism: Borostomias antarcticus (assembly GCF_949987555.1). NCBI lineage: Eukaryota > Metazoa > Chordata > Actinopteri > Stomiiformes > Stomiidae > Borostomias > Borostomias antarcticus. The sequence goes on along the minus strand of NC_140256.1, from coordinate 11,623,816 downwards.
CACACACACTTCTTGGGCAATGTGTATGTATGTATGTATGTGTGTGTGTGTGTGTGTGTGTGTGTGTGTGTACATACGTGTGTGTGTGTGTGCGTGCACATGTGTGCATTGAGGAATGCCAGCTTCACTCTTTCCCACGAGGTTATCTGGCCCTCCAGTCCACCATGACTCACTCTTCACCTTTGACCCCAGACATTCCCTGAGTAGCATTCGCTACATCCTTTTCTCTCATTATCCTGCAGGAAACACAACAACAACACAGAACCAAAACATGTCCCCAAACGACTACCCCCCCTCCGCCAAGACAGGGCCATCACAGCGACTATGTGCGACTGAGATGAAGTGAAAATTGAGTCTCTGATACTGCTATCTGCTCGCCTGTCGGGGGACTGTTTGGACGAAGCCCACTGTGGCTCTGACCTACTTATGTCACTGTGTGAGGCTGGAAACTGGAGAGGAAAAGAGAGGAGAGGAGAGGGGGGCAGGAGAGGAGAGGAGAGGGGGGCAGGAGAGGAGAGGAGAGAAGCAGAGAGGATATGAGACTGGGAAGGGGGGGGGGGTAGGGGGGGTGATGTCTGTCTGAAAGAAGCTCTCTGTAGGTGCAAACTTCTGCGATGCTGGGTGTTTTGACAGCTTTGGTACGCTTGCTGCAGCAGAGTATTGGGGGCTCGGGCGTGGAATGTTGGTGCTAGCCGGAGGGGGTAAGAGGGGGGCCGGTCGATGAAATGAAGTGTCTTAACGTGTGGAGAGGTCGGTTAACGTGTGGAGCGAAAGAGATAAGAGAGTGACAGACAAAGAGGTACTGTAGCGTGCTGGGACACTCTCATCTTAGCATCTCTGTCCTGCTGGTCAACCCAGATCCCTGGCAGTTCACACAGCCTGTGTGTGTGTGCGTGCGTCTGTGTGTGCGCGCGCTTGTGTGTGTTTTATATGTAAATACACTGTAGCAGGATTCCCAGCCTTTTTGCTCACGTGAGAGCTATTTGTGACAACCGCACACTAGGAGTGTATCCTCTCAAGGCCGCTTTCCCTTGGTCCATGACCTCAGCTCGATCTCCAGGCTCAGTTCGCCCGGAGACCACCGTCCAGAAACACCACCAGACCAGTGAGCCGAGTGTTTCCCACACTCTTCAGACAGAAGCGTCTGTTAGAAAAGACGCACACATAACAGTTAAGCACTTGAGAGTCCCTCCTCTCCAAACTCAAAGAGCTCTCGGTGCAGAGCGGCATTGTCCCCCCCACACACATGCATACACACACACACACACACACACACACACACACACACACACACACACACACACACACACACACACACACACACACACTCATGTTCCCACTCGCTCTCTCTCTCTCCAGCATTCCGCACTGTCATTCAAGCTGTTCTTTTCGGGCCATGCCAGGAGGGCTACGGGGCGTGTGTTTCTCAGGCCGGGCCGGCGGAGCGGGGTGGGGGTCACTGGGCACTACCACAGACATTCCCACGTACCAGCTCAGGGCCTCGCTCTAGCCTGACCTCAGATCATTACTAGGAGAATAGAGTACAGAGTACAATAGAATAGAATCTTCCTCGCTCGTTATGAAATGCCACCCTCTACCCCCCATCCCCTTGTGATACACATGCTTTAGTGCCAATCACTAGGAGTGACACTAATGTTTTGGCATCTCAGTCCCTGAAACACTGACGCTGTGACAGACAGTCCCCTAACCCACCAGAAGATGGCAGTCTTCTTTCCTCTACACTACAGCCTGCTCCAATGAGTGCTACTGTATTTTCTAATAGAGACCAATGCAAGTAAGATAAGCTAAAATCAATAAAATAAGCTATAAATGTGGGGTCTAGTTATGGTAATTCAATTAAAAGATGGAAATATGATACAAATCCCAAAGTCAGACAGTGCGGTTAGATCATTTAGTTTAGCAGTCTGGCATTTATCTCCCTGTGGCAAAGCTTAACATTCCAGGTTTGAATTCCCAGACAGAATATGTCTTGTTTGAGGTTCTTCGGCCCCATTATTTACATTTTTGACAATAACCTCAAGAAGAGGCTTCAGTTTTCATCAATGGGTTCAATGGGCAACATTTGGTAGCCTATATTGGAACTGGGAAAAAGGTTTTCATGTTAACCATTTTGTGCACTTAGGAGTATAATAATTAACATAGTATCCTGATTTCACAGTTTATAAAAATAGAAGTTTGTGGAAAAGTAGCACTGGACTTTGGAGTGAGGGGAGCGGGGGTGCTGCTTCTTTTGGGTTGACGGGCAGTGGGAAGCTGGGTTTTGGACGGGCACAGACAGCTCTGCTTGATCGGTTCATGTCTCGCCTTTCTCGAGCTGTCTGTCTGTCTGTCTGTCTGTCTGTCTGTCTGTCTGTCTGTCTGTCTGTCTGTCTGTCTGTCTGTCTGTCTGTCTCGGGCGTGACGCAGCCTTGGGGGCGTGCCGTCGAGGAAATCAGCTGGAGAAACAAAAACAAAGAGCGGCGGTTCGAGCTCCCAATAAAAAAGTCACAGAACAACTAATGAATACCATTTCACGCAGATGAAGCGGTTTTGCCTAAGGGGGGGTTCTAGTTGTGTATCTAAGCCATAGGAACAGCGAGAAGAAGGAATACGATGCCTTTTTGACTAGACCGACTTTGAGAAGGGTTCGCTTTCTGTAAAGCTAAAAGCGTTCTGTGACAACGTGCGGGGGGGGTTAGTCGATTCAGCTCCTGCACGCCGTTAAAGTGGCCGGGTGATCCTTGCGAAGGGGGATGTGGGTCAATACTGGAACAGTCGGAAGGTAAGAACAACAAGGACTCCTGCAGGCATTGTCACATGCTCACTTTCGGTTCTGTATGATAAGAGAGACAACATTGCGCTAGCGCAGTTTCCTTTCAGTTTGTTCTGGGTGCACGCCGGGAGGGATACTAGTGCAAACGCCAGTAATAGAATGTAATAATACATGCACACGTGTCCAGCCTCGCTTAGTCTACTGCTTGGAGATGGCTTTGCCTTTTTTATTCGGCACTGCTGCGATGGGTTCGGTGTGTTACGCAAGAGATTATCAATGCATCGATCTCTTGTAGCCTGTCCCTAGATGTCTCACTCTGACACTGACAATTGTATGTCATTACAGTACATTTCCTGCTTTGGTGTGCTGTAACAGTGATCTAATCACATGAGCTGCAGCATGCCATATAATCTTTTGCTGGTTCATACATAATATGGGCCTGTTACAAATATGAATGAACCAGCTAGTTATGAATGACTGCACAAAGGGTCTGCAGTAAGCTGCTTTCACTGATGCAATCGGTTGAAATCCTCGAGCTTTCCTTCTATCCGGTGTCTTGATGTGATTTTCAGATGCAGTGGAGATAAAACACGATATGTCCCTCAACATCCTGCAGTCCACACACACACACACACACACACACACACACACACACACACACACACACACACACGGCCACAATACTGATCCCTGAGGTCATTAGCAGAGTTATGTTTCACCACGTAATGTGCCACTTTAGACAGAGCCTCAGTTGTCCAATCATGAAATGCCTTCCACAAACACTCATTCAATCAATCAATCAGTCAATCACAATGTATTGACAACTTGAAAATCTTTATTATCAGTTTGTCTATTATCAAACATTTAATCACAGAACATACTGTGTTGTCTAGACAGCAGTCTATCGTTGGGAAGATGCATCAGCAAAGAAAATGAAAGCCTGTCTCTTTGCATAGGCTACTGCATGTAATGGACATTTCACGCTTCCTAATATTATTACAACCAAGCGTGGCCCTGTTTGTGCTTTGGCGAATGGCATACGAAGCAAACTATGCATCTAATGTACACATTGTAATGTAATATAATACAATGTAACACGTGCACACACTGTTATCCACTACCTTATCACATGTATAATATGCAGTATGCGGTCCTGCTGATAATGAGATGGAACAAAGCAGTATTGTGCCAAGTGACCAACTGTGCTCCCAATGCTCTCTCTGTGTCAACAGCCAGGAGATAAGCACTCGCTGCATTGACCCACATGGAAGAGTTAGTGACCCCCCCCACCCCAGCAGTATGGCCTGAGTACTACTGAGACTGCCAGACAGACAAACAGGTAGATGAAAGCCCAGAGGTAGAGAGAGAAACAGATGCGGACAGAGGTAGAGAGACTGAAGACCCTCTGAGGCCTCCTGAGCTGATGGTTTGAGAGGTGGAGTGGAGAGGAGTGAAAGGTCAAAGGTAACTGGTAGTTTTTATTCCCTGCTGTTTACTATGTGTCAGGTGTTGGTATGTCAGAGTGAGTGAGTGAGTGAGTGAGTGAGTGAGTGAGTGAGTGAGTGAGTGAGTGAGTGAGTGAGTGTGTGGGTGGGTGGGTGTGTGTGAGTGAGTGTGTATGTGGGTGTGTGTGTGTCTTTGTGTGTGTGTGTGTGGTTTGCAAATTGTTTACATAGCTCAACCACTTAGTGGTGTCCGGTGCTGTTTTTAGCTGTGAGAACCTGTGAATGGTGTGTGATGAATTCCTCGTGTTCGTCAGGGTGTCTGGAATAACCAGACGGTAAGATGGCGAGGACAGAAAGAGCAGATTGTAATATTACACTACAGTCATTTAGCAGACACTTTTATCCAGAGTGACTTACAGTACAATAATAGCATTAAACGTAAGTAGTCGGTGTACTACTACTCGCCAGAACTCACAAGTGTACAATCATGTTTGTTGTGTCACCCTGATGAAGGCCTGTGTGCTGCAACATGTAGGTGCGTTTTTAAGATTTTGCTATATGCATTTATGATGGAATAAAGGCTTTTTAACTTTTTCCACTACAAGAGTGCCTTTGTTTGTACAATCATGTTTGTTTTTGTTTTGAAGAGGCTGTACTCTTATGCACGCTGGTTGAGGCCTGATGATCAGCAGTGCAACTGCAATGCAGTTACCAGTTATTGGACACCAAATTCTCAACATACTGTAGTGATGATAGGATTTACATATAGCCCTTAGCCTACATTTACTGATACGATTGTTTTAAAACAAAAATGTTCTCCATCCACACAAGCATTTTAGCATGGTCTCAGAAATAATCTGTTTTTACTAACACGCCTGAGAACGCATATGACATGATCGATCACGTACATTGGACATGACCAATCACGCACACTGGACATGACCAATCACGCACACTGGACATGACCAATCACGCACACTGGACATGACCAAACACGCACACTGGACATGACCAATCACGTACACTGGACATGACCAATCACACACACTGGACATGACCAATCACGCACACTGGACATGACCAATCACGCACACTGGACATGACCAATCACGTACACTGGACATGTCCAATCACGCACACTGGACATGACCAAACACGCACACTGGACATGACCAATCACGTACACTGGACATGACCAATCACGTACACTGGACATGACCAATCACGTACACTGGACATGACCAATCACGTACACTGGACATGCACATGCCGGTGTAAGCAGGCAGCATTGTCTCTGCAGTTGGTTGCTTAGTTGCAGAAAATACTACGGAGGAAGAACAGCAATGTTGAAAAGTAAGACAGTACATTTCTTTGCTTGGACTGAGGTGGAACAGTATCTCCTATAATAAAAGGTCTTGATACTTAACCTAAGATCTACCTCTCGTACACACTTACTCTCACTCAAACAAATCATCTTTAGGTCACCACTCAATTTAAAGTTGGCAAATATATGTGCATTGTGCACACTGCCAGTATGTTCAACACTTGCACATTCAAATAATGTTTCTGCTTTCTGTTGATGTAGTCTGGATAAGTCAAGGCGTCTTCGTTTTAAAAAGTAGCAAAAAAAAACAGTGTCAGCAGTGTTTTCAAAAGTCTCAGTTTTAAGAGCCCGAAAACACCGGGGTAGTGTGGACACATAAACGTCAAAAAGACAATGTGTTTTGGCACAAAAAGTGTCAAAAATTAGTTTCAGTGCAGCCTTATTTCCGCTGTTCCACCAACCACCCCTGCCCTCTGTTCTGGCTTGCCCGTCTCTCCTCATCCATCTCTGTTCTCCCTCCATCCATCCACCCTGACAATGGCTGAAAGACGTTGATTTAGGGCAAGAGCACAACCCGCTCTGGTCCTCTGATGAAGTTCTCCCTCTCTGAGGAGAGGGGTCCTCTGGGTGGCCCCCTCCTGACGAGCCCTGGCCAGCCACCCCTGCAGACCAACCTACTCCACATCACACGTGGATGGCTGCCCTCGGCGCAGAGCAGGGGGCCAACCTTGAGACTTGGAAGAGATAACTCTCCCTCTCTCGCCTCATCTGCAGGGAGGGAGGGAGGAAGAGAGGGAGGGAAGGGGATGTTGGATGAAACTGAGGGAGGGAGGAGGGAAAGAGACAAAAAAGGAGGGTAGTGAAAGAAAGGAATGGAGGGAGGGAGAGGAACGGAAGGAAGGAGGGAGAGAAGAAATGAGGCCAGTTGGAGAATCCCGCCTGCCTCGCCATGTTTACAAGGCTTTGATGCGGCGGAGGCCTCCCCCAGACACCCTGCCTTGGCGCCCCCAGAGACATGCTCATTAGGTGTGTGCTGTGTGCATCTGTCTTGTCTGTAGTCGGTGTGTGAGTGTGGTGTGTGTGTGTGTGTGTGTGTGTGTGTGTGTGTGTGCGTGTGTTTGTGTGTGTGTGGGGTATGTGTGTGTGTGTGTGTGTCATCAGATGAGGCTGTAGCTTGGCCTCCCTGCTGCTGAACCTGTTTACAGCCAGCCTGTACAGAGGCTGCAGAGAAGAGAACATTTGGTTACATAACCAGTCTGTGGCTCTGAGCCTGTGGCACCCACTGTCTTTACACATCCCTCCCTCGCTGTCTGTGTCCCTTCCTCCCCAATACAGACACACACACGCACACACACACACTCACACACACACACACACACACACATGTATGCACGCGCTAACACACTCGCATCAAATATGCATCACCAGACAGCCAGCCTGTCCATGTGTCTCCTAGACGTTGGTTTTCTAGCCTGCTCTTGGGGTCATTTCCTAGTGGGGGGTACGGGGTGGAGTCAGCTGTGCGTTGGTATATGGGTGACCTCTAGCCCTGAGGAGGGGGGGGGGGGACGGTCGAGTGGCTGTGGCATTACGTAATTCTGACAGACGGAGGAAGGAGTTCGGGGGGGGGGGGGGCAATGAGAAGCGCCTGTCCCACGGCCATTGCAGAGAGAGAGAGAGAGAGGGAGGGAGAGAGAAAAAGAGAGAGAGAGAGAGGGAGAGAGAAAGAGAGGGAGAGAGAGAGAGGGAGAGAGAGAGAGGGAGGGAGAGAGAGAAAGAGAGAGAGAGGGGGAGAGAAAGAGAGAGGGAGAGAGAGAGAGAGAAAGAGAAGAAGAAGAGAGAGAGAGAGAAAGAGGGAGAAAGAGAGAGGGAGGGAGAGAGAGAGAGGGGCAGGGGCACCGGAGGAACGGAGGGAGAGACGCGCGGCCGAGCCCCTACGGGCAGAAGAGGGAAAGACCGGACGACGAGACGCGGCGGGCGGGGAATCGGACGGAGAGGGAGAAAGTGGGCAGGGGAGTGGACGGATGAATAGATTGCGAAAGACAGAGGGGGTGCGGAGAGACACGGAGGGGTGGATAGATTCGGGAGGGCAGAGAGGGCGGTAAAGAGAGAGCCACGCTGAGCACCGTTGTTCCGTCTCCTCTCCTCGTTGCGAAAGCCCCCGCGCGCTGACCCGACCCAACCTCCGCTGAAAAGAGACGCACCACTCAAATATGCATGAGACGCCCTCTCTCGGTCTCTGCTTTGGGACTGTGCAACACACACACACACACACACACACAGTAGCCTTGGTGGCGGCGAGTGTAGTAGGAGGCCTGTGAAGAAGGCTTGTGAAAGGAGTGGGCGGCTGCTCTAGTCACAGCGTTCCTCTCGCTGCAGTCTTCCTGACACCTGTCAATATGTCCCTGGATAGACGAGGACTCTCGGGCGTAACGGTCGGAGTAGCACGCGCTGTTAAGACGCGCTGGTGGGCCTCGCAGTCCGGGTCTGTGAGAACGCTCTCGGACACGTTGGTGGGCCTCACAGCCCGGGTCTACTGCGTGTGAACTCTTAGCAGACACGTTGGTAGGCCTCACACTGTGAACTCTAGCAGGCACTGCTTGGGAATGAAACTCTACACTGCTCTGACAGTGTCTGGTTACCGCTCCTCTCTGTCAAGTGTGCATGTGAGAGAGAGAGAGGGAGGGAGAGAGAGGAGAGAGAGAGAGAGAGAGAGAGAGAGAGAGAGAAAGAGAGAGACTGGGTTTCTGTCTGTGATTCTGTGTGTGTGTGTGTGTGTGTGCGTGTGCGTGTTTGCTGACCACTGCATGATCAGACTGGTCCAGTTCTTGTCCAGATGCGGGGGCTCCAGAGAGAGAGAGGGAGAGAGGGACAGGGAGAGAGGGGAGAGAGAGAGAGAGAGAGAGGGGGACAGAGAGAGAGAGAGAGAGAGAGAGGGAAGGGGTATAGCTGTAGGAGTGTGTCCTCTGATCCCCCTGAGAAACTGCCTGACCAGAGCTCCTACAGTAGTTACATCACACCTCACATCAACCTTTCACCTCGCATTCTGACCGGCTAAGCTCCCCTACCTGCTGATGGCCCCTGTACACTCTCCGTCATTCTCTCTCTCTCTCTTTCTCTCTCTCTCTCTCTTCACACCAGGTAAGTGATCCATGCAATAGGAAGAGTATCTTGTCTGCTCAGCTAATTAGTTTTTCTCTCGCATAATAATAAAACACTTCCTCTTCATCACCGAGCCATGGATGGAATAATCTGACTGTCCCTCTCTTTTCTCCTTAACACATCGTATCTCTCTCTCTCTCTCTCTCTCTCTCTCAACCTATCATTCTCTTTCTCTCCTTCTCTACTGCTCCCTCTCTTCCGCCCCATGTTCACTAGGCACCTGTCGGTCCTCCCCTGTGGGAGCTGTGGCCACAACAAAGATAATGGTCAGATAAGGGGAGACAAGAGTGAGTTTTACAACTCTTACCCTCTCTGTGTCACGTAGACCTCTCTGTGTACGTGCCTCCTGCTGTGTGTCAGTCAGCGCAGGTAGTCATTAAAGCATGACCCGTTCAGTCTCTGTATTCCTGTCCTCCGCCCACATAGACCAAGGTAGGTTGTGTACTCTGTTCTAGCCCAGATAATGGCCCGCCAGGCCTAGCCTACTGTACAACGGATATGGAATAATGATCCCTATTGGAACACAGTTTGTTGAAGTTTACAGAGCACCTAGTTTATTTAGCCCTGTGACAATATTGGCTCACCCTGGAGCAACAGAGCGATTCCTTTTTTTTGTGGGGGGGTGAGTAGAGCTGAATAGCCCTCTCTCTGGCTCTGAACACCATTTATAGCTGCCACAGTGTTCCAGCTGCATGGATGAAGTGCTACACCGTTATCTACGTCAGTGGAATAATAAGCAACAGCTTATGAATCTTTCACATGCTCTATTTTCGGGCTGGCTGGCAGCTCGCTGGGTTGGCTGGCGCGCCTGGCTGCAACACGGGCTGGTATCAATATCACCTTGACAAAGGAACCCGAACCTGACCAGCCCCCCGCTCGCTGTTATGTAAGGATGTTTCTCTAAGGAGCTGATTGTACAGGGGGGGGGGGGGGGAGGTTGGGGTGGGGGGGAGAGGGGTGACAAGAGTTGGGCAGGCAGCAGTGTAAGCGTCTTGTGATAATCTCTTCGCAGTGTCATATGTTTTGAGGGGAAGTCGATGCATTACTATTTCACACGCACAGTTAGACAGGGCTCTTGCCTAACCTGTTTCCACAACACCTTCAGGACTGCGCTTGCGGGAAGTCATTTCGGTTCACGTGAAGGGCCGGTGATAAGGCTTTGTGATTTTTTTCTCTCTCCTGGCGATCGGCCCGAGCGGCGGAGCTTTGACCTCGGTGTCCCTCTGTCCAGACGGAGCACGCGGTCAGTCATCCGGGCCGGGTTGTCAGGCCGCCGTTGCATCTCTTTCCTTCTCTCTCTTTTTTCCTTTTCTTTTTTCTCCGTCTGAGGCAGAACCGGGCCCCTTGGCGCTGCGCTTGTCCTCGGGCAGGCCGAGACACAGGTCTCACCCTCGGGGGACCTGCCCCAAGCGCTGCTCTGCCCGTTAGTGGCGAGGTGCCATCAACAGAGATTTTGAGTAGAGGAGATGGTATCTTGGCGGAGAGAGAGAGAGAGAGGGAGGTAGAGAGAGAAGGGAGGAGGAGGGAGAGAGCGTGCAAAAGAGAACCTCAGGCTCAGTAGATAGTTTGGTTTCTCTCTCTCCTCTCTCTCCTCTCTCTTCCTGCCTGTTAGGACATAAATAGCTCACCGGTTCTCTTCCTCCATACCATGTGTTGTGCCAAGGAGTTTGGCAGGAGCTGCTGAAAATTGGGCGGCTCAGGCACATGAGCTGCTGAACATTGGTCAGTATAGGCACAAGGCACAGGGGCTGCTGAACATTGGTCAGTACTGTCACATGACCTGGTGAACATTGGTCAGTACAGGCACATGACCTGGTGAACATTGGTCAGTACTGTCACATGATCTGGTGAACATTGGTCAGTACAGGCACATGACCTGGTGAACATTGGTCAGTACAGGCACAGGGGCTTAGAGGCTTTGCGAAGCTGGCCTGTGGTTGGATAAGAGGCTCCACTGCCCTCTGCCTCAGCCTAGCCCTATAGCCTCCACTGTGTGCGTTGAATGTCACTGCCTGGGCGGCAGTAGCTCTGGAGGTAGAGCGGGTCGTCCAGTGGGCCGGCAGTTTGAGTCACGGCTCCTCCTGACGACTTGTCGAAGTGTCCTTGGGCAAGACACCGAACCCCGAATTGCCAGGCTAGTCCCTTGCATGGCAGCTGCTGCCATTGGTGTGTGAATGAGAGGCCTTCATTGTAAAGCGCTTTGGATAAAAGCACTCTAAGTGCAGTCCATTTACCATTAAACACTTCCATTGATGTCTCTCCCTCTCTCTCCCCCTCTCCCCCTCTCTCCACCTCCCATCACAGGGCCCTCTCCATGGATATTGATACGGACTATGAGCGGCCCAATGTGGAGACCATTAAGTGCGTGGTGGTGGGAGACAACGCCGTGGGCAAGACCAGGCTCATCTGTGCCCGCGCCTGCAACGCTACCCTCACACAGTACCAGCTGCTCGCTACCCACGTGCCTACTGTCTGGGCCATCGACCAATACCGTGTGTGCCAGGAGGTGGGCACAGACACGCCCCGTGTTGACACACACACACACACACACACACACACACACACACACACACACACATAGTGTCGCATGTACGTACAAAGTGATAGCGGCGCTGACCTGTGTGTTTGTGTTTCCAGGTGTTGGAGAGATCTCGTGATGTGGTGGATGAAGTGAGCGTGTCCCTACGGCTCTGGGACACCTTTGGAGATCATCACAAGGACAGGCGCTTTGCCTACGGCAGGTGAGGACACGCACACACACACAAACTGGGATGTACTGTTCACTTTTGGGCTAAGGGAACATGTAATTCAGCCAAACCGTGGTCACTGACCTCATAACTCGACCTGTATAAGCCTCTGACCACCTGCCAGTCCAGGGAAGCAGGTAATTGTTCTTCCTGTTCAGTTCTTCAGCCAGGGAGATTTTAGTATTTTGGCTACGACACTGCCGGTGGACTGACACCAATTAATTTTGCAATTACCATGGCAAGAGGTCCATGTTGTGACCATTAAGATAAAACATGCATGTACGCACACATGCACACACACACACACACACGCTTAGACACAGTAGCTGCCATGCCAGGTTTGTACAATTTGAAAAAAAAATATATAATTACAGTATATCCCTCCTCTACCAGACATGATGGGATCATCTGTCCCTCTCTCTCTCTCTCTCTCTCTCTCTCTCTCTCTCTCTATCCCTCTCTCTCTCTCTCTATCCCTTTATCCATCTTAGCCATAGCTCTGAGACCCTAATCAACCAGTTACACAGTCCTGATCTCAACCCAGACAGCAGAGCTTAACTCCACACAAACACACGCTTCAACGTGCTCCCACGCGCTTCCGGGCGCGCGCGCACACACACACACACACACACACACACACACACACACACACACACACACACACACACACACACACACACACACACACACACACACACACACACACACACACACACACACACACACACACACACACACACACACACACACACACACACAGAGTTCAGTCTCTACAGTGTGGGTGGGTCTGTTTCTTTGTGGGACACAAAAAAGACCGCAACCGACGTGTTGAGACGGAAGCCTGCCTTGGTTTTTTCTCGACAGCTCTTCCTCTCCCCTTCCATGTCTGTTTTCAGTGTCTACATATTTGTTTCCCCTGTCTGCATTTGCGAGTTTTCCACGCGTGTATGTGTTTGTGCGTGTTCTGTGAGCATGTGTGTGTGTGTGTGTGCCTGCCCAGTCAGCTGATAAAGAGACATTGCCAGCTCCGTTCTCTGCCCACCCGCCTGCCTGTCGAAAGGCCTGCCCTTCCCACCTCTGACCCTCTGTGGTTCTGGAAACCCACGTTCAGAAAGCCCGTCTTAAACTCTTCCTCCACATCCAGCAGCTTGTAATGCTTCTCTCCAGATGAGGGGTTCATACTGAACAGGCTTGATGTGTTCTTTACGGGGGTTGTTACCAGCAAGCTGGCAACCCGTTGATTTGTTGTAAACCTGACCGAAGAGACCGACGGACTCTTTAATGTAACGCCTGCATGATCTCTTAGTAACACTGGAAAGTTAGTCTGTATCAGGGTGATCTCTGCGGGCCTGTATAAACACACACACACACACACACACACATGGCCGTTACATAAGCCAGCCTTGCTGTTGACCTTTGTAGTATGAATTAACCACACATAAACATACACCCAATATTGATGATTACAGAAAATAGAAAGTAAATGATGGGTTGAGAGCTGGAAGGGCCACTGGTGTGTTTGTCTTATCATCTGACTCACAGATCCACAGTTTCACACGGACCTCCTCACTTAGGCACACAAATACTGTCTACACACACAAACATGCGCGCCCACACATACACACACACACACACACACTGGAGAGACACCACCTCTACCACGAGGGCAATGGCACGTACACTCAAGTATGGATTTAAACAGACTGAGCCACTGTAATGAGCCTTTGACAGAGTGCTAATGTAAATTCCTGTGTGTGTGTGTGTGTGCGTGCGTGCGTGCGTGCGTGCGTGCGTGCGTGCGTGCGTGGGTGTGTGTGTGTTCCAAATACTAACCCTATGATGTAATAGCTTAGCGAAGCGTTATGTCTGAGACAGGAAGAAGGTGTAATTCCATCTAGGTTACATTAGCTGATGTGGACATGTGGACTATGGAGTCTGTCTCTCTCTCTGCTTGTCTCTCTAGTCTGTTGATCCAGTAGACTTTTTCAACTATGGAAGCAGTATAGTTTATCATAGTTGTTTAACTGTACATGACTAGGCGTGCCTGGCCCGTTTAAGTATATCTTCAGCACACTCCCTGACCCAGAAGTTTGAATCCCACAGACTCCTAGCATTAAGCTAGTTAAGGTACCTTCAGAAATGGTGCATCTTGAATGCCTAAAAAAACAGATCTAGCCATAGATGCCGTCAAGATGGCGCCTTTTCATTTCCTTTCATTTCCAACCACACTGCACTGCTCATGCATCTAGCATGTTCTTTCTGTGAGCGTGTTCATGTTGAAAGTAGAACGACAGGCAGCTGGGGCGGTATAGAGAGCACTCAGGGCTGTTCTCCGGTGCCGGTGTCTCAGAGGCAGGGTCCTGACGGGCCGGTGGAAGTCCTGGTGTGCTAGAGAGGCCTGACGTCCTAGATACCGCAGAGCTCCTTTTCATAATGTCAGTAGGATACAGGAAAATGTCTCGAACCCCCCCCCCGGAATTTGGTTTTGAAATGCTCCCTATTTCTGAGGTTTCAAGGTTGGCAAGTATGGCAGGGGGGTGTACAGTAGAGTATCTCTCTGCAGGGGGGGGGGGGGGTACAGTAGAGTATCTCTCTGCAGGGGGGGGGGGGGGTACAGTAGAGTATCTCTCTGCAGGGGGGGTAGAGTAGAGTATCTCTCTGCAGGGGGGGTACAGTAGAGTAGCTCTCTGCAGGGGGGGGGGGGGGGGTACAGTAGAGTATCTCTCTGCAGGGGGGGTAGAGTAGAGTATCTCTCTGCAGGGGGGGGTACAGTAGAGTAGCTCTCTGCAGGGGGGGGGTACAGTAGAGTATCTCTCTGCAGGGGGGAGTACAGTAGAGTATCTCTCTGCAGGGGGGGGTACAGTAGAGTAGCTCTCTGCAGGGGGGGTACAGTAGAGTATCTCTCTGCAGGGGGGGGGTACAGTAGAGTATCTCTCTGCAGGGGGGTGTACAGTAGAGTAGCTCTCTGCAGGGGGGAGTACAGTAGAGTAGCTCTCTGCAGGGGGGGGTACAGTAGAGTATCTCTGCGGTATCTAGGACGTCAGGCCTCTCTAGCACACCAGGACTTCCACCGGCCCGTCAGGACCCTGCCTCTGAGACACCGGCACCGGAGAACAGCCCTGAGTGCTCTTGTCTGTTCCCTCTAACACCGTGGAAGTGTGTGTGTGTGTGTCCTGTCCGTTGTTCTATTCTTAGCCTCCCTCTCTGACCAGGCAGCCTCAGGAGCTTAGTAGGTTTATGAGAGAGAGAGAGAGAGAGAGAGAGAGAGAAAGTGAGAGAGAGTGAGAGTGAGTGAGAGTGAGACCGAGAGTGAGAGGCGCACCAACCCCAGAGGCCTACAGGCATACAAAAGAACACACACACTCCACTATGACCCCCCCCCCCCAAGCCTGCTCAGTGGCCCACACACACACACTCCTCTCCTCCATGCTTCTCACTGCGATTGACACACTCTTCAGTGACTGCTTGGTGAGCCTCACTCTCCCTCTTTATGCCTCCCCTCTTTTTCAACTCTGTTTCTACCCCACCCCCCCCGCCTCTCTCTCTTATCTCTGTACCACAGATCTGACGTGGTGGTGCTGTGTTTCTCTCTGGCCAACCCCAACTCTCTGCGCCACGTGCGGACCATGTGGTTCCCGGAGATCAAGCACTTCTGCCCCCGGACCCCCATCATCCTGGTGGGCTGCCAGCTGGATCTGCGCTACGCCGACCTCGACGCCGTCAACCGCGCCCGGCGACCCCTTGCCAAGTATGGCTGCCCCAATTTCCCACTTCCACTCGTTTTTGTAGTGACGGCTTACAGCAGTTTGATTGGGTCCAGCGTCCTCTCTCTTCCTCCGTCTGTGTTGTCTGATCTTGAACGGGACCAAAGCTCAGTTCCTCCACTGAGATGTGCAGCCGCCTCTGTACTTTTGTGTGTCCGTCCCTGTGTCTGTTCGAAGCATGCGATTTAGACCAATCAGGAGTACCCTATGCAAATCAGGATTGGGCCCGGTAAACACAGGTGTAATTCATCAAATTAATTACGGTCCCGTTCTGTTTAGTGGTCCAATCCCAATGTCCCCCCTAAACCCTCAAGCCCTGAACCCTCACAGACTTATTGACCTCATCTGGTAAAGTGGTTGAGTCCCAGAGGCTGCATGGGCTCGACATGGTATAAAAGGAATGGGACAGCACATTGGGACATCACGTTACGTTGACACCAAAACATATTTCTTACTATTGTGGGCTTGGGATTTTTGGAATGACAACATGCATTTCTCTACAAATAACTCTTTCCATACTGCTGGAAATCTCAATTCAAAGAACAGTACACCAATATGGAGGATTAATGTTATGCAGCTTTTAACTGGGGAATCATATGATTTATGGCAACATAAATGTATGTTGCCAAGGATCACCAGGATTACACAAAAACTACCAGAGTGATTTTCACGATACTCGGTGTAGGGGTGTAGCTGGGCCCAACCTAGAACCCATTACATTTTGGAGCAGATCAGAATCACTGAGCAGTACACAAATGAAAAGAACACAAAATTTGGCCATAATTGGTCCATTTCCCTGTACTTCATAGGGAGGTCTTCGGCCAGATTTACTGTACTGCCTGAGTGGTTAAGGCATTGCAGTAGTGATCTGTAATCCCAGGTTCTCATCCCGATGAAGATTGTTTTTAGTTAGAGAACATTGGCTCTTCGTTAAAATGAGGAGATAAATCAGCTTTAGATATCAACTTTACTTCATTTATTTGCTGTGTTAAGCAACCAATATTGTCTTGTTGTTTCTATGTACTAAAACAAAATGTATCATTCATGAGAAACAAAACAGATAAACACTGTATTAGGAAAAGTTAGATTTTAGCCTGGATCCCGTGGTATTACATATAAACCATATGCTACCTGACTCACTGGATGGATACATGAAATGAAAAGAAAACGTGGACATTTCTTGGACATTTCCCTTCACTTCATCTTTAGTGATCCGTCTTCTGCCAAGTTTACCGTATAACAACGATCAAACTCCCCAGCTTGGCTCGGCAACTTTTTTCGTCTCCCGGCACAGCAGAGGGCTAAAGCACATCACGGTTAGTAATCATTCAGTGTTTTCCTTCCCTCCTGTCAAGTATTTCCTTCTTAAATAGTTACATACGTTATATTTCCATCTTTATATTTCCACCCATCGCTGCAAGTCATTTCATAATTTCGCTGTTGGGTGCTTCAACCGACAACCAACATCAGTCAGCATCTATAGACCACCTATAGTTTAAGAAGCTGTGTCAACAAGAGCTAAGTTGGTTTGCTTACAGTAGACTACCTACTGATCTAACTATGTCAGTTATTTATAATTTTCAGTCAACTTAGCCATAATGGTGAGGTTTCCACAGGGCTTCTCTTGCCAAATATGACAAACAGAGTTGGCTAGATGGATGCGATGTGAAAGTAATGCCTTTTATTAGGGTGGACAATAGAACACAATTTATTACCCCGCCTGAAGTCTAGATAAGAATGACAGCTGTTAATGGTTGTAGATATATCCATGTCATTACTGTATCTGAATGCAAAAAAATGTCATCAGCGTAGATTGCTTGCACCATGTTTATGGCGTGATACATAGTTGTTGCTATTGTTATTCTTATTATTTCCATGTTATCTTTAGATGAGCACTAAACCTAAGAGTCATATCAGGTGCATCCAGGACATGCAGCTGGACACTGAGACAGGCACCACCACCCAGGGGGACGTCCTCCTGACCAGGTACACCACCCAGGGGGACGTCCTCCTGACCAGGTACACCACCCAGGGGGACGTCCTCCTGACCAGGTACACCACCCAGGGGGACGTCCTCCTGACCAGGTACACCACCCAGGGGGACGTCCTCCTGACCAGGTACACCAGCCAGAGGGACGTCCTCCTGACCAGGTACACCAGCCAGAGGGACGTCCTCCTGACCAGGTACACCAGCCAGAGGGACGTCCTCCTGACCAGGTACACCACCCAGGGGGACGTCCTCCTGACCAGGTACACCAGCCAGAGGGACGTCCTCCTGACCAGGTACACCAGCCAGAGGGACGTCCTCCTGACCAGGTACACCAGCCAGGGGGACGTCTTCTTGACCAGGTACACCAGCCAGGGGGACGTCCTCCTGACCAGGTACACCAGCCAGGGGGACGTCCTCTTGACCAGGCACTGCTGTGCCAGAGGCTCCCCCTCCCTGGAGGCTTTTCACTGCCACCTGAACAGGTCCATTCCAGGTTGATGTGAGATGTTTTAAATAATGTATGTCATGGCAAACTTGAGTTTCCAATAATTTCTACAACTCTTATATTTCTGTGATAGAGTGATTAGAGCACATACTATTTTGTTACAAAACATTCTTGAAGTTTGGTTCTTTTATGAATTTACTATGGGTCTACTGAAAATGTGACCAAATCTGTTGGGTCAAAAATATACACGCAACTTGAATGATCAATTTGGTCATGTAGAGTTGTCATTCACATTAACTTTGTGCCATGGCCTCTTCTTGCAAGTGATTGTGATTGACTACAGCTGGTGACTTCTCTGAGCCCATTTAAATATGGCTCATTTGATACAATCATTAGACTCAGCCACAAACGCCATAATTGGAATGTCAAAGGAGCTCAGCACATATCTGAAAAACCATTGACTTGAACAAGTTAGGAAAGTCACTTGGAGCCATTTCAAAGCAGCTTCAGTACAGGTCCAAGATCAACTGTACAAACAATTGTTTGTAAGTATAAAGTGCATGGCACAGTTGTGTCACTGCCACAATCGGGAAGAAAACGCAAGCTATCACCAGAGCCACATGTGAGCGCAATCACCTCACAGCAAGAAGGGTGGTTCAGTGTCTTGCTCAAGGACACTCCGGCACACTCCGGAGGCTGGGATCGAACCAGAGACCTTGCGATCCCCAGTCGGCCGCTCTACATACCGAGCTAGGTGCTCCTCACTGTGCCAACACCCACAGCCTTAAGGTGTTTGGCCGGGCATACTGTATGTGCCAACCTTCAAGCCACCTGCCAACTACACTGGTATGTTTATTTTATATCTGGCTATGTAATACTTTTGGTTTGTGGCTATATTTTTGTATCATTCCCATTGCCAAAACAAACCATACAAGATGGTGCACATATACTCTGGTATAAGTGGTGCCAAATAAGATGGTGCAAGTACTGTATACTCTACCTACCGAGCTACGTGTGGCCCACTATGCCAACACCAACAGCCTTAAGGTGTTTAGCTGGGCATATTTGCCAACCTTCAGGCCACCTGCCAAGTACACTGGTATGTTTATTTGATATCTGGCTATGTAATACTTTTGGTTTGTGGCTATATTTGTATCATTCCTTTTGCCAAAACAAACCGTACAAGATGGTGCACATATACTCTGATATAAGTGGTGCCAAATAAGATAGTGCACATATACTCTGATATGAAAGTCAAACTTCATGAATGTAATAACAGATAATGAAGGAACTTTGAATACAACTACTAACAGGGCATTACAGTTGTGGTCAAAAGCTTACATACACTTGTAAAGAACATGTATGTCATGGCAAACTTGTGTTTCCAATAATTTCTACAAGTCTTATATTTCTGTGATAGAGTGATTAGAGCACATACTTCTTTGTTACAAAAACATTCTTGAAGTTTGGTTCTTTTATGAATTTAATATGGGTCTACTGAAAATGTGACCAAATCTGCTGGGTCAAAAATATACACACAACTTGAATGATCAATTTGGTGATGTAGAAAGTTGTCATTCACATTAACTTTGCGCCACGGCCTCTTAACTTCTTGCGAGTGATTATGATTGACTACAGCTGGTGACTTATCTGAGCCCATTTAAATAGGGCTCATTTGATACAATCTTTAGACTCAGCCTCAAACGCCATAATTGGAAAGATGCTCAGCACATGTCTGAACAATCATTGACTTGAGCAAGTCAGGAAAGTCACTCTGAGCCATTTCAAAGCAGCTACAGTACAAGTTCAAGATCAACTGTACAAACAACTGTAAGTATAAAGTGCATGGCACAGTTGTGTCACTGTCACAATCAGGAAGAAAACGCAAGCTATCACCTGCTGCTGAGAGAAAATTGGTCAGGATGGTCAAGAGGCTGTGCAAGAAGGAATCCCATACCCTAACCCTAACCCTCCAGAACCAGCACCTTAAGGCTCAACTGAAGTTTGCTGCTGATCACATGGACAAAGAAAAGGCCTTCTGGAGGAAAGTTCTGTGGTCATGAAACAAAAACTGAACTGGTTGGCCACAATGACCAGAAATATGTTTGGTGGAGAGAAGGCCTTTAACCCCAAGTGAGGCCTTTAACCCCAAGAACATCATGCCTACCATCAAGCATGGTGGTGGTGGTGGTGGTGGTAGTATTATGCTCTGGGCCTATTTTGCTGCCAATGGAACTGGTGCTTTACAGAAAGTAAATGGAATAATGTAGAAGGAGGATTACCAAAATCATCAGCCAGAAGGCTGGGTGTTGCATGGGCACAGTTGGGTGTTCCAACAGAACAATGGTCCTCATTCCTGAACGCAGATAAGAAAAAGTTAAGAAATTTCTTCTTAACTCCACTTAAGAAGTTCCCGGGACAATTCTGGCATTCCTGAATGGTTTCTTATCTGGGATTTGTTCTTATCTAAGAACAGGAGTTAAATGCAGTCGTAGGTAGGCCAGATTGGAGTGTCCCCATGTTTGCAAGGGCTGAATTTATGAGAAATCCGAGGTGATTGCGTTCACATCAATTCTACAGACATCCTAGGCTTGAAATGAGAAGAATAATAAATACGAGAATATTCGTATAATTTCCAATTACGTTTCACATTTATAGTCATGATTCTACGAGGCATCGTGGTGTCCTAAAATAAATAAAAGCTCTACACAAACACTGCAAATGGCAGTGAATGAATAAATAAGCACTAAACTCAGTCGCTATATTCAGACTCGGCACAACAGCACCTTATATTCTATAGTCGAGAGAACGGACACATCTACATTCTGTAAATAAACGTGAATATCCATAACTAAAATATATCATATGGGCCCACATAATATAGATAGGGCACATCAAGATCCACAAGTAGCCTACTCATGCATTTAACTAAACTGTACAATTTAATCATCTGCTCCCAGCACATCCCATCCCTTTCATGTAGGCTATATTTTGCCTTTTGTATTAAAAGTCCATATATACCGTCTTGTTTTCTATTGTTATTTTCTATTGTTTTTTTCACCTTGCTTAAGCTTAGTGTGCATGTTATAAGAGCCAGTGGAGAAACATCTCACTGCTCATTTTACTGGTATGTTGCGTGACGAATAAAACGTCGAATTTGCATGTGAATTTGCATAGGTGTGGCAGAACCTGCTGGACTTTGACAAGAAGAGGGTGGTGTTTGCTGCCAGACACCAGAGCAGGCTGGACACGGGGAAGTTCAGGTCTCCTAAGAAGAGGCAGGAGGTCACTCCAGGGCTGGAGAGTGTGAAGAGTCCTGCACCCTCAACCACTGCCCTGCTTGCCCAGTGGCCAGATTGCTGCCACCTCATTGAGACCATCTTCGTCAAGCTCTGTGCCATCCTCCGCAGTCCCAAGAAGAAGGGGACTGGCACAGTGTCCAGATGGGATGGACAGAGGCATGGTCACTGGGCTTGTGCCCCTCTTCCCCTTTTACCCCCCAGAGGAGTGAACAAGGGGAACAGGTCTACTACTGTATACAGTAAATGTACATGTAAAAAGGTTCTCTGTGCAGTGTATAATACTGAAGTGTGCTCCATAGGTCTTTTACTCTTCCAGAATTTTTTTCAAATGGCACTCGCTAGAGTTGTTTCATCTGTATGTGATGTTTGTTTTTACAGTGAGTTTACAGTTGCAGTAAGCACCTAAGTGTGTGGACACCTAACGGCTGTGTTTGATCAGTTGGGTCATGGGTGTGGTATTTTGAAAGGTAGTGTTTTGAAACATCATGTTAGATTTCTGTGTCTTGTGTGTTTAGTGTTTTGCAAAACACTGTGTAGTGTTTTGCAAAAGGCTGAGAATTTGCATATAGTACAGATCTGCGCTGAGGTTTTGCTCCTTGAGGGTCAGGTTTCACTAACTTTGTGTTCTTTTTAATTTTGGTGTTGAAGTAAACTAAAAAACAAAACAGTTATCCTTTGTGTTGTAGCACAATAATGGCTGATTGAAAATACAAGTTTGATCATATCAAAATGTATGCTTTTCTCCTTTTGTTTTTTGTTGTGGATATGTGTCTAAATGTATATATTCACTGTAGGATTATTAATACATCACTAATATAATGTAGAATAATCAGTAATGTGTAAACACATTTCTGGCAATGATGCGACTCGAAGCGGGAACCTTGGCTTTAGCTTACTCTCATATAAATGTGACAGGTAGGGCACTAGCCTCTCCTAACCAATGGTCCCTACTGGGTCCTAGCACCCTACCTGTCACCTACTGTAAATGTATATAGAAATAGAAGTATAAGGTTTTTATATAATTTATGATATACATCAACATTTAAAAACTTTGGTGATGGAGGATGAGGCCATAAAAATCCCCCTTTTCCCTCTCTTTTCTTCTCCTCCCTTCATCCCCCTTCTTTTCTTTTCTAACCCCCTTAACAGACCATTTGTTCCCCAGCTTTGCCGCAGTGGTCGAGAGGTTAAGCTGTTGCAGTAGTAATCTGTAGACCCTTGTTCGAATCCAGACCAATATTTTTTTATGCCTCTGCCCGGCGCATCCGTGGCCGGATGGCATTATGTCCGTCTGTCCGTCCGTAAGTCCGTCCCATTCTTGTTAATGCGATATCTCAAGAAAGGCTTGACGGAATTTCTTCAAACTTAACCAGAATGTCCAGTTGGACTCAAGGATGAACTGATCTGATTTTGGTGGTCAAAGGTCAAGGTCACCGTGAAGTCACAAAAGGAGTTTTTGGCCTGGTGAATGTGATATCTCAGGAACGACTTGAGGGAATTTCTTAAAATTTCGCCAGAATGTCCAGTTGCACTTGAGGATTAACTAATTAGATTTTGGTGGTCAAAGGTCAATATTACTTGACTTAAGATCAAGTTCACAAAACATGCTTAGAGCAACCTGACGGAGGCATACATTCGCAAAGCGGTATTTCTAGTTTTCTCTTCATTACAATGAGGAGTCAAATGAGCTTTAAATAGATAGATATCAACTTTATTTATTTGCTGTTTAAGCAAACATCTTTCTATGCATGTAAAACAAGATAATATCTGATTCTCATTCACTATTAGGAAACATTACATTTTCTTAGCCTGGATCCTGTTGTAAGCTATTTCATATAAACTGAGTGTGATTTTACCTATTTCAACATGAGTTACACCAACAAAATACATTAATGTTGGGAGGCCTGTGCTCTCTGAGGACCCTTTCTAGTTACACCTGTGTTTACCCTCCTCTGACATGTCAAAATGGCTGATGTGAAAAGGGCCTGATGTGAAAAGGGCCTATCTTAAAGATGATTGCTCATAAACCTCCGCTTACTTCACCACTTGGGTGTGATTTTTTCCATTAAATCAAACTTAGTTTCTTTACACACACACACACACCATCTCCACTACTGTATCACACTCTATTCATATCTACCTCTCCGCCTACGGCTCTAACTCGCCCCTCCCCCCCTGCGTCCCTCTCCCCAGACCCATCAAGCACACAGACATCCTCCCCCCTGAGAGAGGCCACGAGGTGGCCAAGGAGCTGGGCGTGCCCTACTACGAGACCAGCATCGTGGCCCAGTTCGGCGTCAAGGACGTCTTCGACAACGCCATCCGGGCCGCCCTCATCTCCCGGCGCCACCTCCAGTTCTGGAAGTCACACCTGAAGAAGGTCCAGCGGCCCCTCCTGCAGGCGCCCTTCCTGCCCCCCCGTCCCCCGCGGCCCGTGGTGGGCATCCCCGACCCCCCGCCGACGGAGGGGGAGGCCCCGGACTCTCTGTTCTGCCAGCCGCTGTGCGCCGACGTGCTCTTCCTCCTGCAGGGCGGCGCCCGGCGCGTCTTCGCCCACAAGGTCTACCTGGCCACGTCCTGCTCCAAGTTCTACGACCTCTTCACCCTCGACCTGGGCGGCTCGAGCCCGGGGGAGGAGTGGGGGGGCGATGGGCGCTCGGAGAACGGCGAGGAGGAGGAGGAGGAAGAGGAGCAGAGCAGGCGCGGGGCCAAAGAGCAGGCGGGGCGCACCAAGAGCCTGGACATCGACAAGGAGGGCTGCGAACGGGGCTTGAGGGGGTGTAACGGACCCCCCCTGCTCCAGCAGGGCTCCCTGAGGACTTCCCAAAGCGACAACGCCCTCCCCGCCTCAGCGCGGTGGGCCGGCCGCGCCCTGTCCGGCTGGGGGAGGGGCTTCCTGAGCGTATGTTTGGAGCAGGTGGACGACCCCATGACGGGACGGCCGCGTCTCATGACCGTTGTGGCCATGGACTGTCTCATCCAGGAGGAACCCTTCCAGGTAACAATAAACAAACGATAACATCGACCAAACCTTATCAGCCACGGAACAACGGCACTACTAACTGTCATCTACATCATCTTAGAACTCCATAAACATGCTTCCCGCTTTATCAGAACTAAACTAAACCAAGCTTACCTCACCTCGCTGACCTAACCCTAACCCTAACCCTGACCCGACCCGTGCTGGATTGGTGCCTCCCCCAGGCGGTGCTGCAGTACCTGTACACGGGCAGTCTGGACGAGGGCCGGGGCGACCTGATGCAGGTGGCCACCATCGCCGAGCTGCTGGAGGTGTTTGACCTGCGGATGATGGTGGCCAACGTGTTGAACCGCGAGAGCTTCATGAACCAGGAGATCACCAAGGCCTTCCACGTCCGCCGCGCCAACCGCATCAAGGAGTGCCTGAACAAGGGCACCTTCTCCGGTAACCCAGCTGCCTTGTCCCCTCACCCTCTTTGTCATCCATCAAGCCTGTGTGTGTGTGTGTGTGTGTGTGTGTGTGTGTGTGTGTGTGTGTGTGTGTGTGTGTGTGTGTGTGTGTATGCGTGTGTGTGTGCGTGCGCGTGCGCGTGTGCGTGTGTGTGTGTGTCGTAATTAGTCCTCCGATGTCCATTCTACCACAGTCTCTTGAAATGCACCCGCATTGTACATTTCATCATGACATTGTTGTATCGTCATCGTTATGTAGACAAAGGTGTGCCTCAAGTCCATTTGGTGTCATCTGACCTCTTGTAGATTAGTCCTACTGAGTTCCTCTGCTGTGTTTTCTGTGGCTGTCTGTGTGTTTGTACCAGCTGCCTAGTCCATGTCGTCTGTGTGTGATTCCTGTGTGTGCAAGTCAACAACTGTCTACACATACACACTTTCTGAAGTTTGTCCTCTGAAGTTTGTCCTCGTGAAGTTTCCCTCGAATCTCACGTCCTATAATCCGTCTTTTGTTGTCAGTTAACTGGGGGATTTGACTCTCCCTGACACGACCTGAATAGAGATTATATAGATGCTTTGGATTTCCACTCTGCTACTGCAGTTGAGGGATTTCCACACGCACGTTTCATCAGCTGTACTCTAGCTGAACTCGTTTAGTCTCTCGCTTTAGTTTGCCGTCTTGGACCTGGGAGGGGACGGTCTTGTGGGTGCAGGTCCAGGGGGTCTCGACAGTCTCTGTCCCCGCTACAGAGGGACCTCTGCGTCTGTTCAGCCTTCCATCGTGTCCCTGTATGTTAGCGTCCTTCCTTTCTCTGTGTCTTCTAGAGCTCTGTCTATCTGTCTATTTATCTCTTTGTCTGTCTATCTGTCCACGTCTCTTTGTGGGTCTGTCTGCCTGTCTGTGTGTGTGTGTGTGTGTGTGTGTGTGTGTGTGTATGTGTTGGTCTGTCTTGTCTCCCCTCTCTGTAGCCTCCACTCTGTGGCACACTCCGAGATGAGTGCTCTTTTCCCTCCCCCCGGTTTTAGATGTGGTGTTCCGATTGGACGATGGCTTCCTCCCGGCCCATAAGCCCCTGCTCATTTCCAGCTGTGATTGGATGGCCGCCATGTTCCGTGGCTCTTTCATGGAGAGCTACATCGAGGAGGTGAGTCTGGAGACAGCACACACACACACCAAGGTGGGCGGCTGTGGCTTAGTGGTAGAGCGGGTCGTCCAATGATCGTAGGGTCGGCGGTTCGAATCCCGCCTCCTCCTGTCCACATGTCGAAGTGTCCTTGGGCAAGACACTGAAACACAAATTGCTCCCAATGAGCAGGCTAGCACCTTGCATGGCAGCTGCCGACATTGGTGTGTGAATGGGTGAATAATAGGCCATTGTAAAGCTCTTTGGTTAAAAGCGCTATATAAGTGCAGTCTACTTACCATTACACCATTTCCACACTGCAGGATTTTGATTTCAGCGTTGATAGAAGGGTTACTGTGAGGAGAGGTGTGCGCGCGCGCGTGTGTGTGTGTGTGTGTGTGTGTACAACTCACAATCTAAGGTTCACGATATGATACAGTAACAATAATATGAATAGTATTTTTCCCCCCAGGGATGCCTTTTAAAAGAGCATGTTGGGAAATGAGAGGCATTCCTTGTCTCTATCAGATTCCTTTGCTAATGAACGGATGAAAACGTGAACGCCTGAAATGTAACAAGTTATTGAGTGTTGACTAACTTGCGGGAACAACTGCTAGTTAGCCAGCAAGCTTGGTAGCATCCAGAACTGAGAGGTAGCCTCACGTTTGCGTAACCGCTAACTGTTTCATCAGCTCGACGATGCATAACCGTCACATTTACCGTATCGCGATGTATCATATTACAGTATTTGGCCACATGCCTATTTTACAGTTCGTGTGTGTCAGGTGGAGGGTAAGCTTTGGCTCAGTGTCCCATGAGCCTTTGTTTCCCCTGTGTTTGTGTTGAAATCTCAAGAGCTCCTGGCTTCCTTTGAGGGCTCATATGCCACAGAGCACACAATGTCCATACAGCCAGTGGCGGCACACAGACTACAGACCTGTCTATACAGGGTCTACAGCACACAGCCTCTAGGAATGCAGTTAAGCACACACATACACACACACATACACACACACGCATACGCATACACACACACACACACACACACACACACACACACACACACACGTACTGTACAAACAGACGGAGCTCTGTTTATGTGGAACACGGCAGCAGCACTAGCAGGAAATCGGCTCGGCTCAGGACTTTCTTGGTCATTTCCTGTCCACATCCGCCCGGTGGATCGGAGGCGGTGTGATATCCTATCAAATCAAAACAGCGATAGGCCGAGGGCCCGGATCCGCGGCTCCTTATCTACACGCTGTCATTTCACACTCTTATCAGATCCGCCTCTGATCCGGTGAAGAGGGGCAGAGCTGAAGGACGGTCTACAGTTCCGAAACTCAAGGAGGTCTGCATGAGTGTGGCAAGGTCATGCCTGTGGAATTAACACGCCTCTTCGCTCTGCGACCTGGTTTCGGACCGCGCGGCGGTCGGGACGAGGAAACGCGCGTTCTCGTCGGGAGAGCTACCCGATAGCCGTACGTCACAAACTATCGGCCGCAACGGCGGAACACGGCACGCCGCGGTTAAACGCCGTGCACTGCAGACGGTTCGCCCGCGCGGCAACGTGATGCGGTACCGCACTTTCTTTAGCCACAGAATCCCTCTATCCGGGTCAGTGTTCCCTGAGCAGCCGGTCCGGTTACCCCGGGCCGCTGTCTCTTGACGGCTCGTGTTCTGGACGGTTCTGGCCGCTCGTCCGGGGTGTCGCGGCCTCGACGTCCGGGTCCACCCACTCGGGACGGAGAGCCTGTCACCGGGCCTCTGGGTGTCCGCTGGGCTGTCTAGCGCCTAGCTGGGAGAACAGGATCCCCCCGGGTACGGTTACACGCCCCGCCGGGTTTGGGTTACGGGCCCCTCGCTCGGCCGGATGCTGAACCCGGGAAACGGGACGCTGCCGCGACGCTTTGGCTCGATGACCTCACAACCTCAGTTAAAGCTGAGCGGAATGGTGGAGAGAGAGAGAGAGAGAGATATTGAGAGAGGAATAGCGCCACTGTACGTCTCGCCCCCGAGACACAGGGATCACAACTTCTGTCTGTCAAGTCTGTCCGCACCATGGGCAAGTATTTGTTAAAGTTTTTAGCCAATCACATCGCATTGGGCGGGTGCATCTTGGGAATTGTTAAAGTTTTTAGCCAATCAAATCGCGTTGGGTCTCTAATTGCGTTGGGTCTAATTGGGTTGCAGTGGGCAGGTACAGCCTGTTAAAGTTCTTAGCTGAGGATCAAGTTCAAACAGTATGTAACCACCTCAGTGACAATAAGAAACCTAATACAAAGCTTGTAGGGGTGGCATTAACAGTCATTAAGAGGTTGATTTTGCATCAGGAATATTGGTCGTGAACGCTGAAGAGCTCAAATTACAGACAGAGCCCGATAAGGATATGAAATGTTAATGTTTTGGGGCAGATATAGCTGTCAGTAGGCAACTCAATGAAATTAATTTGCACACCTACAGAAAGATGTGGCGTATGTTTGCTATGTCAAACGTTGGCTACTATCTGAATTGTTGTTTTGGTGACGTTGGCGATGGGCATGTAGGCCTGCCTAGTGAAGCCCTATTCGCACGGTACTACCTGGGAAGATAGTAACTGCATAACTGCATTGTGTGACACGCTGAATGTGACGTGCTCTGGCATTTTTGGCAGCAGTGCCCTTTATACAGGCTATTTCTACCGTTTGAAAGAGGAGATCCTTTGCTTTCCGATGGTGTAAAATATGTTTGTTTTGAGACTCTCAGTATTGACTGCCTGACTCACCGAAGGTGGTGGTGGGGGCTGGGGGCATCCGGGGCCTGTTGCAGAGTGAGTCGATCTAGCGATACCCCTCATTTTAGGATAGAGGGGACCGGCGTGAGGGGGATTGTGGGGCTAGACTGGCAGCGTTAGACACTGATTAGTTGCTGGTGTCTATGGTTACACTGACGGCCTCATGCTATGCCCCATTGTGGCGCTCTTCATGGCGTGGAGGTTGGCACGGGCCAGTGGGCAGCTGCAGCGGCAACAAAGAGCCAGACAGCGACGGCGCACAATGTGAAGCATTTTTCAGTCTGGGTGCGTT
>NC_140256.1:11550249-11590249 GCF_949987555.1 Borostomias antarcticus | reverse complement strand
AGAGAGGCTGGTGCTTCTGGAGGCACCAGTCCTCCTCGCCGCACGTCTCCTGAGGGCGGGGCTCTCCCCCCCTCTCTTACCTGTCTGACCGGTCACCACTCCGCCCCCACGACCCCCCCCCCCCCCCCCCGCCCTCAGCTCTCACGTCTGCGTGTGGATGTTTCTTTGTGTTTGTGCGTGGACGTGCGGTTGGCTTTTTTTGATACGTGTGTATGTGGATAGGTGTGGCTGTGCGGGGCTCCGGGGGAGGTGTGTGTGTGTGTGTGTGTGTGTGTGTGTGTGTGTACTTGAATGAGTGCGTCTGGGAGTGAGATTGTCTCCCGGCGCCTCAAGTCGGGGCCAAGCCCGAGTGGATCGCCGTGCCCCCGGTTCAACTCACATTGCTGACATTGTCAGCCCAGTGACCCCCTCCCCCCCCCCAGCAGAGCTCCATGCACCTGCCGGAACACGTCCCTCAACGCTGCCCTCAGTCTGGGGACGAGGGGGCTGGGGAACAAGAGCTTTGAGTGTCCCAGACCACTGACCTCGGCCTGCACCTCCTTACAGACCGTTAGCACACACAGCTGGGCAGCCCCATGGCGCCTGGACCGAGCCAAACGCTTTTGTTTAGAATCCCCTGCTTTTGTTTTGTTCCATTTTCGTCTTTCACCTCCCGAGGGTCTCGTCGGGGGAAACGACACGCCACACTGAACACACCTGAAGCGTTGAGGACCGCGACAACCAAATTGTTGGCTTCGGTATCTGACGCGTCGTCGGAGCCCAGAGTCGGTCGTACGCCCCATCGCCACCTACAGTACCTTCTGCCTGTCTGCGTTTTTCGTCCAGCGTTCTTTATTTTGGACTGCTCTTACACCATTATTATTATTATTATTTTTTTTTTAAGTGGTTCAACCCGATGAGGCTCGACGCTGAAGGCTCCAGCTCCTCTAGAACTGCTCTCGTCACGGGGGAGGATGGCTTAGTGGGGGGGCGGGTGTATGTAGGCTCCGGAACCAGCCTTCACTCACCATGACCGCCCCCCCCCCCACACACACACACACACCCACCCACCAACACCACCACACGATGACCACAGTGCTGAAACTTACCAAATCCCCCAAGTGATTGAGGTTCAGTAGCGCTGCTGGATCACTACACGCCACTGCCAGTCGAGGATGCCCGCAGTACTGACCTGACACACGACCACCGCTTCAGCCAGCCAGCCTGCCTTTATACCCCCACACCACAGAGGGGCAGCACTGCTCAGGGCACCAGCACCGACCCTTACTGGGGAGCAAACAGGAGTTTTCCCGCCTGTGCGTTTTCTATACTCCGTGTTGTTTTCTAAGGTGAACCGTAGCCCGCAGTGTTGAGCACAGCTGTTATTACGCTGACTTACATTTCAAGTGTTGTTTTGTTGCCTGATACCAAAAAAAAAAAGCTGTGACTCTTTCTGTCCCTCCAGTTTCTCATGTCCCTCCGCCTTCCTCCTGTCCTCAACATGGGACACGGGGGAGGTGGGGAGAGAGAGAGGGACGAGGGAAAGAGGGAAGACGACATTTGACCCCTCGGTGGTGTAGTAGTTTTAGGGGTGTCAGGTGAAACCCTAAGACTGCTGGATGTTGCCTTCCACTCCTAGCTTAAAATGGTGCTCAGGAATTCTTCAATAAACAATACACACGAACACAAATGCACACACTCTCACACAATCCTCTGTGATTTTTGTGCATTATATTTAAAATGCCCACCCAGCCCTTCATCAGTGTTTACCTGCATGGAATGTTCACGTCCACGCGAGTGTTACAGAATTCAAATGTGATGCACAAAAAGTGTTCTTCGTCCCTTTGGGATTCCTTATATTAAGCTTAAGCTGGAAGTTAGTTTTCTTCTCTTCTCCAAAGGTGTGTAGCAGTCTGAATCTAGGTTGGTGAATATATTGATATGATATGGCTATTCATTTCAGCGTTGTTGTTTTTTCAGTTTGAGAAGAGGGCGGTCTATGTAGGTTTAATGCAGTTTGCTTTTGGCTACAGAGTGCAGTTTTATTTTCACTGACAAAGATGTGCTATTTCAATCATTTGTTAACAGAGATTATATTGCTTTACAGTACATTGAAGTTGCAGCTCTGTCTTTCAATGTGAATGCCAAGGGGTTTAATATTTAATCGCTGAAAATAACCTCTGCGCCTTTCTGAGCATCAATATGCATTATAACGAGTGTAATAATGGGGAAATAATGTAACAAATAATTCATTTAAGCATCTAGTGCATTTGTATCTAGTGCGTTTCCATAAGGGTGCTAGTGTTGTTGGCTTTGGATTTGAATGTGAAAAAAAAGTAAGTGATCCGTGTTTTTTGGGGGGGGGGCTTTTTTTTTCTTGGCACCTTTTTCTATTTGTGAGTGAGATTTGCATCCCCAGCTTTACCCAGGTGACAGTGCGGGAGGGACAGTGTGAGAAATGTGGCGTGTTCTGGTGTTCTTCACGGGAGGCGCGTTCCAGTCAACAGCTACCGAAATAGACGAGAGAGAGGATCTCACGGGACATAAGTGAGAATTGGGCTGCGTCTTGGTAAATGACAGAGAGAGAACAGAAGGAGATAGAGGATGAAAGCCCGGCCAATTATTATTTTCAACCTGTGTGTTGGGGAAATTGTTTTTTCTTAGAATAGTTCTAGTGTGCCTGGGAAGAGCTGGGATATGAAAGTCAATCTGAGGTTGAAGTGGGGACATTGGGGGGATGGATTGATGGACCTCCGCGAGCCCCTCTAGTTCTCAGCAGGAGAGAGAGAGAGAGCGGCCATGACATCAGTCTTCCTAATGGTTACCATGACCCACTAAACATCCCTGCATGGCCTATTTGGAACTAAAGAGCTGGAGTTAGAATCGAGGCCCAGCAAGCTGTAGGACACAGCAGACCGGTTCTGATGACGGCTGATACCACAGTAGAGCTGATTGATTCAGCCTTCGGTGGTGATGCTCACGCAGTCTGAACCAGCCAGGGGGGGCAGGGCTCTCCTTGGTGTTATGCCTACGTCCAGGCCTCATGTAGGGGACCTCCTCAAAACCAAGCCCTCGCCCTGGACCTGGGTTTGTTTCTTGGTCCCTAGTAGAGACCCTATATAGGACAACATTAGATACCACTGTTCTTAGGGAAAAGCTGTTCGTATGGGGGCGCTGGCTGCCCTGTTTGAGTGGGTGGGTGTGTGAGTGTGTGTGTGTGTGTGTGTGCGCGCGCGGGTGTGGGGGTTGGGGGCTGGTATTGTGCATGGTATCCTAACATTATAATGGCACTTTGTTTCTAACTGTCAGTATTGAGATTTGCACTTTCCTTCTTTTTGTGACTTCGGCTCTGCCATCTTGTGCTTGGCATGGATTGTTTCTTAAAGCGGGTCTTTAACGGCCCGCCGCTTCGAAGCATGTCTCTTTCCTCTGTTTCTCCTCACCTCTCCGTGTGGAGCTCCCTGTTCGGGGCTTCGCTCAGTATTTCATGCGGAAACCAACTCAGCTAGGCTGTAGTGACCTACACCAGACCTCATAGCTGGGATGCAGTTCACACCTGGGTTTTCTCATGTCTAGTCGGGTTGTGCCTGTCGGCTCGCTGGGTCTTATCCTGCACAAGGCCTGCATCTGTGGATAAAGGATTAGAGATCTGTGCGATAGGGGTTTTGCTAGTGGGCTGTTATGGTGCAGGTGATTTGGGTGGGGGGGGGGGTTTAGCATGCTGTAATACTGGAGGATTGTTAGACACATGGTTGCCTGAGGATTGGGCTGCTTCGATCTTGAATCAAAGTGTGAATGAAAATATGTGAATTCATACACCTTTGGAATGTTCTATCTGGGGAGCCAGGCGGGGGGGTTCGGTGTGGATAGAATGCATGTGGGCACCAGCAAAGATGCATGATGAAATGATCTCGCTCTCTATAGTTATTGACTGCACTTAGGTCTTTCCAGTTGATCCACTTCACAGGTCAAGTTTTCTTACGTGTGAGACGATATGTATGAACTTTCCTTTAAAAGGACTTCAATCAATGACAGTCTTCCTAAAACAATTGAATCTAAATTTCTTGAGAAAATTTACTTTTCATGTCCATTTACTTCCGCATTGCCTGCTGTCCGATGGGCTTTAGAGTGTACAATTCCCAGACAAGACCTCTAGATTTGCCTTAGCAAGTGTGATCCAAAGCTTAGTGATCCGAAGGCTCGCCCTGCTGTTTGTCCATGGTGTCTCTTGTGCCTTTGACGTATCTCTCACTGTTGCCTGGCTCTCTGTGCAGTGAGCCCCATTAGGTGTATGATGGAAGATGGGCTACTAAACCACTGCCTTCGGTGAGCTAGGAAGACACACACACACACACACACACACACACACACACACACAAAAACACACACACCCCAGGCAGCTACCTTCCTTGTCTCTTAGTGCCTGTGGATTGACCTGTGTCTAGCACTATGTGACTCCCCCCAGAGAGGACCAGTTCAGAGAGAGAGAGAGGGAGAGAGAGACTGCTCCAATCCTGAGTCAACAGCTGTGGCCCCACAGTGTTAGAAGTCACCTGACATGGAGCTTTACATCAGCTATTCCACCCACTGTTACATCATCCAAGCCAAGCTACAGTAGGCTATGTACTGTCGAATTACAGAACTGCGTTGAGATTCAATAGATTTGAAATTAAGAAAATTGACCTGATATTTTTTTGCACTCTGCACATCTTTCAAAGGGCCTGCCTGCACTGTCTATTCTATTACACCAGACACTTTTATAATGTGGCCTCAGCTCATATGTTGAACAACTGGAGCAGTGTTTTGACCCAGTTCTGGAGCTCAGCTGTCAGCTCTCAGGGTCCTGAACTAGGAGTGGCCCATTGGACCAGGAATGAGTTAGTTTGGTTGGTTTCTGCTCTCAGCTTAACTTTCAGTGTGACTTTACTCTAGTATTAAATATGCACCTTTGTTTCCTTTGACTCATTTAGAGTCGATTGACATTTTATGATTGGTGTTGAGTTGATAAAAGTAAAAAGCACACACACGCACACACACACACACACTATTAAGGGCTTTTGAAAAAACAACAATCAGAATGTTTTGCTGCTGTTGCAAAAATGTTTTGAATAATCCTTTGTAATATTTTTGAACCACTGTGATTTGTACAAAAATGGAACGAAAATGTATAAAAAATGTTTTTGCCGTTTCAGTATTTTAATGTTTGACCTTGCTTTTAATAAAACTTAATCTTTGGAACTCATCTTTTATTTATTTATTTATTGCTGCTTCAGTATCTGCTGTACTGTTCTTATCATAATTTCGCCACTAGATGGAGCCAGAGATCAATGTGGCTATCTTGCTTTAGTCACAATGCTCCATGAATGAAAGTAATCTTAACACCAAAGTATCTAACCCAACTAATGCCTTTAAAAAATATATATTTATTTATTTATTTATGAATCTCTTTATTGCAAACAAGTCACATTCCAGTCAGCAACAGGAAACAAGAACAGCAGCAACAACAAAGGAAAACAATACAGATGCACACCAATCAAAAAACAAAGACAATGAAGATCCAAAAACGAGTGCATCACTTCAAAGAGCCCCAATGAATAGTGAAAACCGTATGCTCTGTCCCAACTTCAGTCTGTAGAGTCCTTGTTTACAGTTTTTTTTTTTTTTTTTTTTTTATACACTTTTATCCACCCACCACCCCAGGGGCCTCATTTATCAAAGAGCGTGTAAATTCTGGTGTAAAAGAGGGCGTACGACGAAAACGCGGAAAATGCGAAATGTAGCGTACGACGAGAATATTTACACGCTTTTCGGATCTATCAAAAATGTCGTACGCTCCGAAATCCGAGACTGGCGGAGAATAGAGCGTACGCGCACGCGCCCCGTGTTCCGCCCTCGCCACGCCCTAATCCAACCATATATGGTCAAAACCATGAGTGGCCAAACGTGGTTTCCCGGAAGGAACCGGCTTTAAAAGGTAGCGTGGAGCACCCAGGCGGGACATTGAAACATGGAACGAAGAGCTAAGAAGAGGAACTTCTCGGAGAGGTGCATGTGCTTGTTGGTGAGGTCCACGCGAGGAAGACAATCCTCTTCGGAAGGTATTAATAGCCTACCTTTGTCTGTTTGCTCCTACAGCTTAGTAGCCTACTTTAGCTACGTTTTGTGCATCTAGGATTTGGCATACACGGACATACTGTAACATGTGGCTGTGAGGAAAGCAAACATTTGGTGGTAGGCTATGATTAAATTAGGACCAAAAACAGGGAACAATAACGCAGATGACCACTTCATAATGTTAGAACACATTAAACATTTTCCCCTCTGGGAAATTAAGACTCATCTAAATCACCCGGTAAATCACAGCATTTATTTGACTGCCAACAGAAAAACATATCAAATGAATATGGCTGCACAATGAAATGTTTAATGCATAATCAAGTTCACAGACAAACTCAAGGAACATGATTGAAATTGTTTCTCCAGACTCTGACGTGGGGTGGGACTCAGAGGAGGGGGAGTCTGCAGTGGTCCTTGACCTGACGGTCGTGCCCCCGCGAGTTGTAGCCTCCACCTCCAGCGCCACGACCTCCAGTGCCTCCACCTCCAGCGCGCCGGCCTCCACCTTCTTATCAGCTTTGAATATATATCTTGGCAAACATAACACGGGATGATGTACAAGGAGGGGACAGATACCTAGTGAAAGTACTATTGGTTGCTAGTAAAAAGACAATAACGAGGGCTTGGTATAAGGTGGAACGCCCAACCAAGGAGCAGTGGCTGGGTGTTGTGGAGGAGATGTATGTTAGGGAGAGGTTCACGCATGCATTGAGGATGCAGGAAGGAAAGTTTGAAGGGAGATGGGAAAAATGGATGGATTATAGAAGGAAGTGTGATGATACCACTAATATTAAAATTGTCATATTTGAGTAAGAAAAAAAAGCTGCATGGATGGATGTACCCATAAGCTGTTATTGTAGGTTTTTATGTTTTATTGTATTGTCGTTGTATGGATGGAAAATGCTAATAAAGATTAAAAGTAAATAAGACAAAGAATATGTATCTTGGTTATGGACACACCAACAAGCCAGCCGTCACGCGCAGCGCCTGCCTCCAGTCTAGCCCCTACCCTGCTGTGCGCCAGGATGAATGAGTCATGCGTGGAGCCAGGCCACCGTGCCACTACACTTGTGATGAGCATGTCGGCGTCACATATGATTTGGGTATTTCTAGTGTGCACATTTTAGCGATTCACATAGACGTATTCATTCACTGATGGTGCCCTTATGTGGGTGCAGTCGCCATCGCCGTCACCTATTTGGAGTTCTATCTCGGCCAGTAGGCCGAGTAGCGCCGGATTCATTTAGGCTCGCATTACGCACAGGAGGACTGTCATTTATATGCTTACCAAAGAGCAAACAGGTCCACATGATCACATATTAATGACAATCTAATTGGTCAATTATTGCCGTTTGATGGAGTGCCTGCATTAGGTGTGTGACATATAGCGCGGAAAGGTTTGGGACAGCGCATAGGTTAAGTTTGGGGAACAAATCCATATCGGACCATTCATGAGCCGGTTAGAGGACACGTCTAATCTTGCATTGCGATATATGTTGGTGCTGAATTGGGCTATTAGCCTACATGATTGTGCGTTCATGAACTGTCGCTCTTATTCTCTCCATCAAACATAGTAATTCACCGACGCACCACCTGCGTCGCCAGTTCCCCCTGTGTTCAAAAAGGGCGTAGAACACCGTGTAAATCGGTACGACAACTTGAGAGGTGTCGTACAAAAGCGCGGAGAAAGGCGACTAAATTTCCGCCCTTTCGGCTTGATAAATCGCAATGTGGGGGGGGGAAATGGCGTACGCCTGAAATCGCGAAAAAGACCGTGTAAAAGAAGGCGTACCTCAATGATAAATGAGGCCCCAGGGGGACCTCTTTGAACACAGGGGGAACTGGCGACGCAGGTGGTGCGTCGGTGAATTACTATGTTTGACGGAGAGAATAAGAGCGACAGTTCATGAACGCACAAACATGTAGGCTAATAGCCCAATTCAGCACCAACATATATCGCAATGCAAGATTAGACGTGTCCTCTAACCGGCTCATTCATGCTCCGATATGGATTTGTTCCCCAAACTGAACCTATGCGCTGTCCCTAACCCTTCCGCGCTATATGTCACACACTTAATGCAGGCACTCCATCAAACGGCAATAATTGACCAATTAGATTGTCATTAATATGTGATCATGTGGACCTGTTTGCTCTTTGGTAAGCATATAAATGACAGTCCTCCTGTGCGTAATGCGAGCCTAAATGAATACGGCGCTACTCGGCCTACTGGCCGAGATAGAACTCCAAAGAGGTGACGGCGATGGCGACTGCACCCACATAAGGGCACCATCAGTGAATGAATACGTCTATGTGAATCGCTAAAATGTGCACACTAGAAATACCCAAATCATATGTGACGCCGACATGCTCATCACAAGTGTAGTGGCACGGTGGCCTGGCTCCACGCATGACTCATTCATCCTGGCGCACAGCAGGGTAGGGGCTAGACTGGAGGCAGGCGCTGCGCGTGACGGCTGGCTTGTTGGTGTGTCCATAGCCAAGATACATATTCTTTGTCTTATTTACTTTTAATCTTTATTAGCATTTTCCATCCATACAACGACAATACAATAAAACATAAAAACCTACAATAACAGCTTATGGGTACATCCATCCATGCAGCTTTTTTTTCTTACTCAAATATGACAATTTTAATATTAGTGGTATCATCACACTTCCTTCTATAATCCATCCATTTTTCCCATCTCCCTTCAAACTTTCCTTCCTGCATCCTCAATGCATGCGTGAACCTCTCCCTAACATACATCTCCTCCACAACACCCAGCCACTGCTCCTTGGTTGGGCGTTCCACCTTATACCAAGCCCTCGTTATTGTCTTTTTACTAGCAACCAATAGTACTTTCACTAGGTATCTGTCCCCTCCTTGTACATCATCCCGTGTTATGTTTGCCAAGATATATATTCAAAGCTGATAAGAAGGTGGAGGTCGTGGCGCTGGAGGTGGAGGCTACAACTCGCGGGGGCACGACCGTCAGGTCAAGGACCACTGCAGACTCCCCCTCCTCTGAGTCCCACCCCACGTCAGAGTCTGGAGAAACAATTTCAATCATTTCCTTTGAGTTTGTCTGTGAACTTGATTATGCATTAAACATTTCATTGTGCAGCCATATTCATTTGATATGTTTTTCTGTTGGCAGTCAAATAAATGCTGTGATTTACCGGGTGATTTAGATGAGTCTTAATTTCCCAGAGGGGAAAATGTTTAATGTGTTCTAACATTATGAAGTGGTCATCTGCGTTATTGTTCCCTGTTTTTGGTCCTAATTTAATCATAGCCTACCACAGAATGTTTGCTTTCCTCACAGCCACATGTTACAGTATGTCCGTGTATGCCAAATCCTAGATGCACAAAACGTAGCTAAAGTAGGCTACTAAGCTGTAGGAGCAAACAGACAAAGGTAGGCTATTAATACCTTCCGAAGAGGATTGTCTTCCTCGCGTGGACCTCACCAACTAGCACATGCACCTCCGTCTCCGAAAAGTTCCGCTTTTTCCCCCTTCGTTCCATGTTTCAATGTCCCGCCTGGGTGCTCCACGCTACCTTTTAAGCCGATTCCTTCCGGGAAACCACGTTTGGCCACTCATGGTTTTGACCATATATGGTTGGATTTGGGCGTGGAGAGGGCGGAACACGGGGCGCGTGCGCGTACGCTCTATTCTCCGCCAGTCTCGGATTTCCCGTGCAGAAAAGGGCGTACGACCTTTTTGATAGATCCGAAAAGCGTGTATATATTCTCGTCGTACGCTACATTTCGCATTTTCCGCGTTTTCGTCGTACGCCCTCTTTTACACCGGAATTTACACGCTCTTTGATAAATGAGGCCCCAGGCATGTTTAGGCCACAAATAATAAAATGACTGAAAAATAAAATAAAGTTAGAGATAAAAGGAGTCAGAATAAATCAATTTATGCAAAAAGAAAAAAGAAAAACAAAACATCTACAAGAACTGGATATAAGAAATTTAAATAGAAGTAAAAGTAATTTAAATTCAATTTAAATAATAAATAATAGTAAACATTGTCGTCCTGGTGAACAAAAACAAGTTAAAATTGGCTTAGGTAAGAGGGAAAAAGATATATAGTGGAATAGTTAAGGGCAGAAAAAGAACAGGGATCATGGAGAAAGAACAGTAACGGTCACTCGTTTTCCAGACAACTCTACTAGAATGGATTAGTAATGACTCATCAATAATGAGATATCGGGTACAGTAAATCGACATAGGAAAGATGCCCCCGTAAGCTTAGTGCCAAAGAGCAAACTTGTTGGAGCGATCCATATCTTGGCCTATTGAAAAGGATTAGAGCATGAACCAGTAAGGCTGGAGAATATCACACACACACACAACTCACACAGGTTCTTTGTTTCATGGAAATGTGGAAAGTCTGTAGCAACACCTACACACACCCACCCACCCACACCCACGCACTACACAGTGAGCATGTTACTTCATGATCTGTTATGATTTCTACTGTCATGGAGAAGAAGGATGATCTTAACAGAGCGAGAGAGAGAGAGAGAGAGCGTGTACACAGAACATAAAATGGACTTCAAACAAACATGTCTGTATGAAATGATCCCCCCAGTTACCCACGTAACGTCTTTTTCTATGGCCTCCTGGAACTTTTCTGGACGTCAGACTTACGACACTCATATCTGAGTCAGCAGCACCAAACCAGTGCCATTTTGACTCACCACCCTGAAGAGCACATATAAATCACAGAGATCAAGACTGGAGCTTTCCGGCCATCCAGTGTGGAGTTGTGATGGAGCAACATCTGGTGAGGCTTTAGTGAATGTCATGTGAACTGGACCAGGGATTGATCATAAATCCCATCTCCCCACAGAACGTGTCTGATAGAGAGAGTGCTTTATTCTCCCATTGAGAGGGGAGATGCTATTAGGATGATGCCCGATGTTAGTGTGTGTGTGTGTGTGTGTGTGTGTGCGTGCAGGTGTGTAAAGAGGCCAATAGCCCTTCAACCCCCCACTTCAACCCTCCTGCACACACACACACGCACACACACACAGTGCTTCCTCCGCCACGCCGGCATCGGCGATAACACCAGTCGAGATGCTGCCACCGCCACCCAAAGTCACCCCAGTGACGCATTTCCCCCTCACACTGTAGCAGGGTTTTTACGAGCATGTGTTTGTGGTCATGACCTAACTGTCGTTCCCAGCCACTGCGTGCGGTGCATTCGGGGTGACGGTCATGATTACAGGCCTGAGCGCTGCGTCAACCTCTGCGTCCGAGTTCCCACCGAGCGCTGCCTGCCGCCGGCACGTTCCACGCGGTCCGAGAGGTCGGTGACACGCCCTGACATCACCGCATGTGGTTCTGCTTTACGCAGGCTCCCCCCAGGGGAAGGAGATAAGACGGTGAGGGGATGTATGACGGGAGAGGGAATCACCCTCCTCGCAGCCAGGGGGCGATGTGAGCTGAGGTCCCCGCCTGACGGATATCAACTGATGATGAAAACAGAGACAGTCAACTAGAAAAGAGGTGTTGATTTTTGAGGGCCGTGGAGAAGTGGCTTTGTGGACTTGGAGGAATGCGCACACGCACATGCGCGCGCACACATGCGCGCGCGCACACACACACACACACACACACACACACACACACACACACACACACACACACACACCCTGCTCCTCTGTGCATTCCTAACAAGGGGTAAGGGAGTTGAGTAGTGGCCATTCATCTGTTGTTTACTGCATGCTCCTCTTAATAGGGCCTCCTCCATTGACGTGATGTAGCAGATCCATCCCCAGAGCACCGTGTTGATCCTTCTCGGCCCCAAAACATCGGACTAAGAACCCAGGGACGCAAAGGTCAGTCCATATCCTGATTTAAGGGTCTGCCTTTATGGGAGAGAGCAGAACTCCCCTCTTAGCTAAGATTAGTGACTCGGACTAATCCTCGTATTGTTTATGTTTGCTCATATCTCATTGAGTCATGGTGACCTGGTGATGAAGGAGGGTGAGACTCTTGTTTTTCCTATTTGACAGACACAAGGATAAAACAGGGAAAGTTCTGGGTAGTCCACGCTTTGAAGATTTTTTTTTAGACACACTATACAGTATGCATGTGTAACATGTAAAGGTGTGAAAGTGTGTGTGTGTGTGTGTGTGTGTGTGTGTGTGTGTGTGTGTGTGTGTGTGTGTGTGTCTGGGGCTCCAGGGGAAGATAACTCTGGCAGAGTTGCTGCAGAGGCACATTGCTGAAGAGTGACCTCACCTGAGAGGGCCAGGCAGCGTCAGCCCCGCCAGAGAGCACGCACACACACACACACACACACACACACACAGACTCACAAACACACACACAGACATGCACAAACACACGCACTCACATGCACACACAGACACGCACAAACACACACACACACACACTCACACACAGACTCACAAACACATGCACACACGCACACACAGACATGCACAAACACACACACACGCACTCACATGCACAGACAGACACACACAAACACATACACACACACACTAACAAACACAAAGACACACAGACAGACAGATACACACATACACATACACACACACACACACACTCTACATGGAGCACGCACTAGAGGTCTCTCTCTCTCTTTCCTTTCTTCTCTCTCCCCTCTTTACATTCTGTATCTCTCCCTTCGTCTTTGTTCATTCTCAAGCCCCACCCCCCTTCTCTCTCTTTCGCACACACACACACACACACACACACACACACACACACACACACACACACACACACGCACACGCACACGCACACATACTCACAAACACACACACACACACACACACACACACACACACACACACACACACACACAAACCCTGTTGATGGGTGCTGTCAGACCACACCCCAGTATCGGCTGCCAGTACGTGAGCTCAGCCCAGCTGGGATACCCAGAGCCGGGCCAGAGCAGCACCACATCCAAACGACCTCCGGAGATGTTGCCTCTCACTCTGACAAGAGAGGGGGTTGACTGAAGAGAGAGAGAGAGGGGGGGGGGCTGCCATTCTCTCAGTGGATATGTAGTCCACAAGCTGGCGTCTGTTTCACAAGAGTGAGCCCTCTCCTCTTCTTGTAACCGTTCAACATCAGTTTACAAGGTCCTCCTCACCATTTCTGTGATGATGTGTCCTCTGATTGGCTGTTCTGGTACCCGTGACACTGATGTTCCTGTGTCTCTCCACGTCGCCGCTGTCTCTCACGCCTCTAGTCAGTGTTTTTCTGCTTCTCTGTCTGTCTATGAATGTTCACTAGGCTTATCATGGCCGAGTGATTTCTGCTACTGTGGGTCTTATCACCAGTACTGTAGGTCCTATCACCAGTACTGTAGGTCTTATCACCAGTACTGTAGGTCCTATCACCAGTACTGTAGGTCTTATCACCAGTACTGTAGGTCTTATCACCAGTACTGTGGGTCCTATCACCAGTACTGTAGGTCTTATCACCAGTACTGTAGGTCTTATCACCAGTACTGTAGGTCTTATCACCAGTACTGTGGGTCCTATCACCAGTACTGTAGGTCCTATCACCAGTACTGTAGGTCTTATCACCAGTACTGTAGGTCCTATCACCAGTACTGTAGGTCCTATCACCAGTACTGTAGGTCTTATCACCAGTACTGTAGGTCTTATCACCAGTACTGTGGGTCTTATCACCAGTACTGTAGGTCCTATCACCAGTACTGTAGGTCATATCACCAGTACTGTGGGTCTTATCACCAGTACTGTAGGTCCTATCACCAGTACTGTAGGTCTTATCACCAGTACTGTAGGTCCTATCACCAGTACTGTAGGTCCTATCACCAGTACTGTAGGTCTTATCACCAGTACTGTAGGTCCTATCACCAGTACTGTAGGTCTTATCACCAGTACTGTAGGTCCTATCACCAGTACTGTAGGTCCTATCACCAGTACTGTAGGTCCTATCACCAGTACTGTGGGTCTTATCACCAGTACTGTAGGTCCTATCACCAGTACTGTAGGTCTCTATATAGAGGTGATATGACATGTCCTCCTGGACCTAGTCAGAAGCCTGGCTGAGGCATACTGGATTGTAAACGGTCCAGGGATGACGTACTGAGGCAGGTGAAGAGTGAGTTATAGTAATCATCTCCAACTCTGAATGGGATATGATGGACCTCAGTCTCGCAATGTTTCTAAGGTGGAAAAAACATGAAGTCGACAGGATGTTTATGTATTTGCCAAGGTGCATAGCCTGATCAAAGATAACACCAAGATTTCTAAGGCTTGAGCGCACAATCAAGTTTAGGGACCCCATACAATCGGTAACCTTGGAAACAGTATTGTCTGCAGCAATGATTAGAGCTTCAGTCTCATCAGCATTCAGCAGAAGAAAGTACTGTGGTCCTATCACCAGTACTGTGGTCCTGTCACCAGTACTGTGGTCCTATCTCCAGTACTGTTGTCCTATCTCCAGTACTGTTGTCCTATCTCCAGTACTGTGGTCCTATCACCAGTACTGTGGTCCTATCACCAGTACTGTGGTCCTGTCACCAGTACTGTGGTCCTATCTTCAGTACTGTGGTCCTATCACCAGTACTGTTGTCCTATCACCAGTACTGTTGTCCTATCTCCAGTACTGTTGTCCTATCACCAGTACTGTGGTCCTGTCATGCTCTCCCCTCCTACGGCCGACTCAGCACCACCGGAGGAATAATAAAAAGCCTCCCTCCTTCCTGTCAGCAGTTAAATGTTGGGTGGTAATCGGGAGTGAGACTGACTGACCGATGTAGAGGATGTTCTATGTGGTAAGGGTTACATACATACAAAGTTATTTGCATAAACATTAGCGCAAAACGTGGTGAAATGTAGAGTTTACTGTAACATTCAAGTTGGAGTTCCAGTAGGCATTCACTTATGAAATAATGATTTGACCTCAGGTCTCCATGGTTATAGGGCGTTCACTGACCAAGACGCATGGGTCTACCACAAGGTGTCACATAATGTGCTGGTCATTTACTCTGCCAATTTACATTCCTGTACCTGGTGTAGTACAATATTTACCTTGGAGGACAGATTGTACACTGTACAACATGTCTAAAATACTGCTCACCCCACCATGGCCTCCCAAATGTACGACACATTCCGACAAGCAGTGCTATAAATTCACAAGACAAGGTAACACAACAATGTCCAAGGAAAGGCTGTACTTAGGGCACCTTGAGATAAAACATTCCAGTCATAGCGCTCTCATTCTGTACACATACACACGCTTGCATGTACACACGTACAGGCATGCACGCACACACACACACACACACACACGCACTAGGACTATTATGCTGTCTGAAACTGACAAACTGACGGAAAATAGGACAGAAGAAACAAATTATTGGTGAGGAGTGAGGGGCACTGACGGGTCGAACTGCGACCTCTGAACCCAAATACATCTCTAAGACTATCTTTGAGCCCACACATCAGGCCTGAACACATAAACCCGGCTGTCACACAAGCCCACATTTCCCTTAAAATGCACCAATATTTCCCAACCCTGACTCAAAACAAGACGACAGACATCATGGAGTCTGTTAGTTACGTCCAGACATACCACTGTGACTGTCCACACTACAACCAACCAATCAGCTCCCTCAGAGCAGGAGAAAGAGGATGTTGTGTTTGGGATGCTCATTTCAACACTGCCACTCACTCCCTCTGTTTGTTGGGCTATTTCAGTCCTGCAGGAAGCCAACTAACAAACTAGTGCCTACATGGTTTAGAGAAGTGTAGTTTCAGTAAATGAAGAGAACCCCCCCCCCCCCATCACTCCTCAATCCCAGACACCCCCCTGTCCGGAGCCCATCCACCAGCAGCGGCCACCACCACATCCCTGAGGAGGAAATGCCGGAGTCCTCTGAAGCAAAGCAGAACAGCACAGCGGGTCACATGCAGTGGCCGGCTGAGTGGCGAAGGCCAGAAAAGGCCCCAATGGCAGGAAGTTGTAACAATAATAGAGCCGTGGGGATGTCTTGCCCCTTGTCCCAGCGGCATGCAAACCTTGGCCACGAGCCCGCGAACCAGCGCACGGATGGAGGTACAGTGTGTGGG
Organism: Borostomias antarcticus; assembly: GCF_949987555.1. NCBI lineage: Eukaryota > Metazoa > Chordata > Actinopteri > Stomiiformes > Stomiidae > Borostomias > Borostomias antarcticus. Next base: position 11,574,050 of record NC_140256.1, on the reverse strand, counting down.
TGTGTGTGGGTGTTTGTGTGTGAGCGAGAGAGAGAAAGAGTGAGAGAGACGTGTGCTCGTGTGACACAAGTGAGGATGTTGTAGGGAGCTCCGTCGAGGGTGACGATCAACGCGAGAGCGTATCGTGGGTAGCAATCTCGAATCGTAACACTAAACGGTGGCCACAGGAGTCTGGAGTGGTTACAAATCCACAGGAAGTACCACATCAGATAAGAATGTACAAAGATGAAGGAACGATAGTTCCTTTTTAGGAAGTGGAACTGGGTTAATTTAGCATGTTTGTCACGATCAACAGATGCCGTGATGGTTTGGTCCTGTGTCAGCGGATATTGAGCGAGCATGTGCATATTTGTGTCTGTGTGTCAGGAAAACAGCCGAGAGAGAGAAGCGTGAGAGTGCTCAGAGTGTAGCGCTGGCCGGTCATTGTCCCGACCCCCCTGCCATTCTCAGACACAGAAATGTTTGGCGCTTGATTTTTTTGTTTTTTTTGCACACCGCCTTCCCCAGAAGCATTTCCCATGAAATCGGTCCTTCGGACTGTTCAAGGGTCCTGGCTGGAGGTGGCCCTCACTGTAAATGGCCTCTCTGAGGGCTGCCTGGGGCCGGTCCACTCAGAGACCTGGGGGGACAAAGAGAGACTGACAGGTCCATAGCTGTCCCCCTCCCTCAGCCCCAGGCCCTCCTTACCTCAACAGCTCCAAGGAGCTCCAGACTGATGTTCACCCCTCACTCTGTAGTAGCCTATCATAGCTGAGAATGTTTGTTTGTCAGGTTTCTAGAGTTTCACAATGGCACAAAATAAGTTAATAATGTGAATATGAATAGTTGGAAAACTGCATTGAAACAATACAATTTGTGTTTATTACACAGTTTGAATGTTTTAGAGCTTGTGAATTACTCACCAAAGGAAAGAGAATCATAGTAAAAGTGAGTAATTTTCAAAGTGAACTAGGCTATACTGTTCCAAGTGAGATCCAGCTACTGCGCTTTCCACCCTCACGACGGGAGGTGGGGCTTTTGGTGAAAACTTATTTCCATACTGCACAAGAGCTGCAGCAGACCAGTCATCTACGCAGTGTGTGTGTGCAGCCCGCATAGCCGCTGGCGCACTGTACGCAGGCTAACCTTCTCCAAATCGATACCTCCACAAACTTTGCATGGTATAGCTCCCATAGAGTTCTACCGGCCGTGAATGCACGTCGAGTGTTTCGGTGTCGCCGTTTACCGTTGGTACGTAAGAGCGACCGGAAAAGTGAAGACATCTTCGGGAGTGGATTGAAAAAACCTCATCACCATGCGAGCGGTTAACCTTGATACCTACAGTCTGTCGCTGCTCACTGCCAAAGAGGACATTCTCAACCCCCGCTCATCAACCAACTGGTAAACTCACTATTTTTCCTACCACATCAAGTAGCCTAGGCTAAACTGCGTCATCTTCACCCTGCCTGTCAGAAGAGAATGCGTCAAAAACCGTTAGTGTTGATATTCCTCAGAAAAGTGCGTGAGTGTTGTGTAACTTTGGCTTTAATGAATACCATGAGTAAACGAAGGTGGCAAAAAGACATCACGAAACGTCCATGAAATATATATATATGAGTATAATTGCTCATATAGTTATTAGTTAGGGCAGTTCAGGTGCAAAGTTGATCAGCTCTCCCCTCTAGGGCAGGTGGCGCAGAGAGTTGCGCCAGCAGCAGCGGTCCTGACCCCCCGCTCACTCGGCTATTCTCCTCGGGGCTCTTTGAACATGCTCTTTGTGCTCAGCGCTCGTCTCAGGTTACCGATGATATGGTGCTATTTGAGACGGGGTGTCATGCAGCACCGAGCAGGAGCTATCAAAATTGGACTCAATTATTAGGCCTAACGACATCAAGACATCTAGTCAAGCGTCAGCCTCACATCACGCAGCCTGTAGCCGACATAAAGCACTGCAGGGCAGCACATCAAATTTCCACCATCCATTCAATCCGCTCATACGTTTACACCCTGCCTAGTCAATTTCGCTGGGCACAAAGTCAAATACTCCAACCCTGAACTGTAACAACTAAATGTATCCTGCCACCAAACCAGTCATCAAACAGAGTTATAGCAGTGTAAAGACATAGAAGTGAACCTGACACTCAGTTTGGTGTTCCTCCAATTCCGCCCCCCCCCTCCTCTCTCCGAGCCAAGGCTTGGCAGTACCGTAGCCATGGTGATTTATCCAGCCTATCCAAACAGCTTATCCAAACAGCCGCATCTCTCTCTCTCTCTCTCTCTCTCTCTCTCTCTCTCTCTCTCTGTCGTCTCTTTCTCTCCCTTTCTCTCTTTTTCCCTCCCTCCCTCCCTCTCTCTCTCTCTCTCTCTCTCTCTCTCTCTCTCTCTCTCTCTCTCTCTCTCTCTCTCTCAGTCTGTTGTGTTTCACTACCATAGTGCCAGCAGCAGACATGACATCACTGGCTGCAGCATCTAAACTACTATGACCACCACTGTCTGCTGTCTTTGCAGTGGGTTGCTCATGGTCAGGCTATCCCCATAACTGTTGTGGTGTGGACGGGCCGGGGTTCAAGCCCCGCTCAAAGTCAAAAAGCCTACGGTCAAAATTTCTAGTGAAGGCTCCAAGAAAAGTGCTGTTGTTCCATTCCTGTGGGCAAATATCTGACTCGAGACCAGTGTTTAAGGTCACTGAACTATCTGGGGCTTAGGGTCCTGTGTGAATGGATCCCGCAGTTTCTCGTTTGAGTCTTTTACCAAAACACTCGATGAATAACAGCTCTGGTTTGTGTCACTGCCAACCTCCTGCCTGTCAAACCGTCACACACTCAGCACTCCCTACTTCCCTTCCGCACACCCACGCACACACACGCACACATACACACACGCACACATACACGCACGCACGCACATGCACGCACACATGCACACACATACATACACACACACACACACACATACACACACACACATACACACCCATGCACATGCACGCACACATACACACACATACACAGCTCCCCCACTAGAGGAAATCCAGTCTGAAGTCTGAATAACTCTGAGAAACTGTCTGCCTGGACTAATGGAGACCAGGGGAGCAATAATGACATCATCATTCCCCTGTGCTGCTCCTGTCTGTAACAAGTAGGTGTAAGGGATGGAGTTGCGTTAAAAAGCTGTGTGTGGGACTGCACTTGAGTGTGTGTGTGTGTGTGTTTGTGTGTCTAGTCGGGAGTGCGAGGCAGTGTGTGAGCACACAAGAGGGGTACCCTTGTTAAAGAGAGTAGGGGGTCGAGCAATTTGAGTTTAGGGGGAGGGTTCTGTAGATCAATCCTCCCCACCCCCACCTCAACCCCCTTCCCACAGTGTTGACCTTGAGGTCCTGGTGTGTATTATCTAATGACCTTGTGCTGTGAATGGGAAACAGCCCCAAAGTGGGGAGGCCTGGAAGAATAGAGGGGTCCGCCTCCATGCATCCCTCATTCAGACCGCTCTATTCAATACAGCCCTGGAGGTCCCTCCTCACTGCAGCCCCCCACGGAAGACTATAAACTGTTTCACACATAGCCTCAAACTGTCTGTGTTTGTGTGTGTGTGTGTGTGTTAGAGAGAGAGAGAGAGAGAGAGACGGAGAGAGGAGCTAGACAGAGGTTTTGACGTGTTTAGATCCATCTTATACCCCGCATACATTTAGAAAGCAGACACTCTTATCTGTAAACTGTCTACCCTTATCTCTAAACTCTTAAAGTGACACGCGTGTCCTGGCTATACAGTAGTCGTGCAGATCTGCCAATGGAATGTTCCGCGGAATCCTCCCTCTGAGGCGCATTGTGTCGCCTCTGCGTCTGAAATGCGTTATATAAATAAAGCTCGATTTGATTTGATTTGATTTGAATACGCTATCTGTCTGCCAGGGTTTGACCTCACATAGTCCGCATTCTGCTTTGTAACCTTTGAAAATACAACCACGGCTAAATTTAGCCAGAGTACAGCTCACCGTTGACCAAAAATTCCCCTTTCTCATTTTTCATGACTGAATAAAATTCCTCAGTCGGCCAGTAGCCTGATCGACGGCACGCTCCCCTGGTCTTTCCATCCAGCAGTAGTCCGCTGGGTAAGTGTGAGTAACACTTTTTCCAGCATTCTTGTCAGGCAGCGTGCATGACCAATGGCCGTGTAGACGTATGGCGTTTGGCGCCGTCTATACGAAGCGCTTTGCAAAAAAGCTATTATAAATACAGTAGAGCAGAGTAGATGTTTTTCATCAGACTTTCACGGCTTTGCCGTTTCTCTCTTCCACATATCCAGGGGGATTCGCGTCGAGCTCGGAGGGAGCGTGACCCCTATTCATCAGGGCTGGGCGTGGGTTGTATCCACGCATCTGTGGGCCCTGCTGAATTAGAAGACTATCAAACACACCTTGTTCTCTGGCGGCTCTGCTCCGTTGGCAGGCGCTGTGTTTACTGTGGATGGGTGTGTGTGTGTGTGTGTGTGTGGGAGGATCCTCACCCTTAGTTAGGCATGCATACCAAAGTTCTGACGGTTCCACTGGCGATGCCGAACAATTCGATCCCTTTTTTGAAGAACATCTCGATCCTGTTCTGCTTCAACTGTGTGTGCGTGGAGAAAGAGAGAACTCGTGTCGGCGTTCCTCTCCAGATATGTAGGCTTGTGGAAGGTTGTAGTCCGTAAAGCCCCCAGTCAGCGAAACGTGTGTCCGCCTATTGCTTGGTATCTCCCACTCTCACCCTCATAGAGCTTGGAGTCCAGCCACATATAGTCACTCCCTCAGTATGTTGTAATGACATCTTCTAACTCAATGATTCATCAGTGTAGGCATTTCCTGAGAATTTGAATGGATATACTGTACCTATGGAGCTGGGTGGATACTTGATACCATAAACCTCTGTCACAGAGCATGAAGGAACTACTGTAGGTTGAGACCTAAAGGGTCAAGTGTTGTGTTGGTGTTTATTTACTACTGTTGGTCATGTACTGTAACACCGTAATAAAGGCCTCAAACCAGGCCTCAATGACCGAACGTCATCCTTCCTCCAGTATATCCATCCACTCAACTGGTTACTGATTGTTTTACCTGCTTTGATGCACATAGTGATATTGTAAGGTGTTGATTAAAGGCTATTGAAAGTTAAGACCACCATAAATCATTAATTACCCTCAGTGCTCCGGCTCTGTCTGTGCAGGGTCTTTGATCTCCTGTGAGAGGACACACCTGTTCTTAAATGGGGGTGTTTTCATTTCGGCAACCTTCAGGTGTTTGTGTTTCATAGATCTGCCAATGGCTCCACATGCTCATGCATGATTTAGGAAGAAGAGTCTCGGGTTACTTGGGTGGAAATGTATGCACATTTGTGTTTGTGTGTGTGTGTGTGTGTGTGTGTGTGTGTGCGTGTGTGTGTGTGTAGTGTGTGTGTGTGTGTGCATGTGTGTGTCCATTTGTGTGTGTGTGTGTGTGTGTGTGTGTGTAAGTTGTGCGTCCATGCATTTGTGTGTGTGTGTATGTGTGCGTCCATGCATGTGTGTGTTTGTGTGTGTGTGTGTGTGTGTGTATGTGTGTGTTACTGTTCTAGGCTTGGTGATCCATGTGCTTGTTAATCCAGTTACATTCAGTCAAACACGTGTACCCACATAAACAACTATTATCTGTCTGACTGCTATCTAGGGTTGATCCTCTGTCTGGGCCTCTCAGTTACTCAACAACACACCTCCTCAACACACTTCTCCACTGTTACTCAACAACACACCTCCTCAACACACTTCTCCACTGTTACTCAACAACACACCTCCTCAACACACTTCTCCACTGTTACTCAACAACACACCTCCTCAACACACTTCTCCACTGTTACAACAACACACCTCCTCAACACACTTCTCCACTGTTACAACAACACACCTCCTCAACACACTTCTCCACTGTTACTCAACAACACACCTCCTCAACACACTTCTCCACTGTTACTCAACAACACACCTCCTCAACACACTTCTCCACTGTTACAACAACACACCTCCTCAACACACTTCTCCACTGTTACTCAACAACACACCTCCTCAACACACTTCTCCACTGTTACTCAACAACACACCTCCTCAACACACTTCTCCACTGTTACTCAACAACACACCTCCTCAACACACTTCTCCACTGTTACTCAACAACACACCTCCTCAACACACTTCTCCACTGTTACTCAACAACACACCTCCTCAACACACTTCTCCACTGTTACTCAACAACACACCTCCTCAACACACTTCTCCACTGTTACTCAACAACACACCTCAACACACCTTCCCACTGACGCTCACTCTAGGTTACTACGAGTTAGTCACGTTGACTGCCAATCCACAGATAAGCTTTCAAGAGTACAGGCCTAACTTCCTGTATTGAAACCTGCAGATCAGATTCTTCTAGAATGTACAAGTGGCAGACGGCAGGACAACAGCCAGTCTGGGTGGTGTTTACTTTGTTTAGAATGATTTTCCTTCAAAGACTGTCCGCATTGTTATCAAGCCAAGCGATAAACAAGCCCTTTATCATTGATCTGGGGTATAAATGAGAGTCAAAGGGCAGCTATGCTGGATGGAGGCCCAGTACAGTAGTTTACAGTAGGTCTCTGTGTGTACAGGATTTGACAAATGTCTTAATTTTGGAGATTGAGGGGTTGGGGGGGGGGGGGTGGGTATGAGGATGGGAGAGGTTTCAGGAAGTGGAACCCATTCAAATGAGGGTTTGAGAGTAGATCAATGCACCTTCTGAAGGAGAAGGACATCTCATATGTCTGTATGATGGCGAGGTGCATGGTAAGCTGTAGGGCTGTGGGCTCATCTGCATGCCTAGATGTTGGGCCACTTGTGTGGCAGGTTTGTGGGTGGCAGGTTGATGATGATGATGATGGTGATGAAGGTGGGGGTGGTTGTTATGGCACTGTAGTTAGTTTCCAATTTAAGATCTACTTTGAAACTAGAGGGATGGTAATCTCTAAACAACCACCTACTGTTCTCATAAACACTGTTTATGTGTGTGTCTGTGTGTAGGGGGGGTGGTGTGTGTGTATATGTGTGTGTGTGTGTGTGTGTGTGTATGTGTGTAGGGGGGGTGGTGTGTGTGTATATGTGTGTGTGTGTGTGTGTGTGTGTGTGTGTGCGCGTTGTGGCTTGGCAGCCAGGTCTGCTGTGATGATGCACTATTCTTCTCTCTGACCTGAGTTCGGGTCATTCACCACACAGTATATTCACTATGTCTACGTTGCTTCTACAGTAGTTGCATTTGATCCGATCTTCCATAGCAAAATGTTCCCAATGGAAACTGTCCCTTTTAAACCCTACGATGGTACACACAACAAAAAGTAATTGTTCCCTCGCGATCCAAAGCTGCTTGGGATTTCCACTGGCCATACCCTTTATTGAACAAAACAAAAGTGCTATACAAACGCTGTGCAAATAGAACTGAACTGTGCTGAATCGCTCTATTCCCTGCCCACTGTCCCTCTGTGTGCGTGCGCGCGCGTGTGTGTGTCTGTGCGCGCGCGACGGTGCGCTCGTCCGCTATTTATTTGCCCCCCCTTAACCTCCCCTTCTTTGGAGACTGGAAAGATTCTACGCTGCCATACCGATGACTAACTGCTGTTGCTTTGTGCTGGGCCCATTGTTGAGGTGGTGGAGGGGGGGGACAGACACAGAGCTCTCTGTTGTAGCGTGCGCTCTCCCTGTCCCCCGCACTCGGAGCGGTGCTCCCACACAGCTGGCTCCCGTCAGAGGAGCTCCGAGGTTATGGAAACGATGGTGTTCCGCACAGCCGGGGGTTCTGGGAGAGGGGACGCCTGCCCTTCCTAACGCCTCTCTAGTACGGTTTCCCACGCAGCGTTCAGACGTTTACCGCCACGCCGGGCCAACGACGGCGCGGTACGATCCGAATTCCTCAGTGTTTATGAGAAATATGAAAAGGACTTGCGAAGGAGCTGCTCAAAACGACAGCTCTGCGTTAGCCGCTCCGGGGGCGTTTCCGCTGCGGTGTGTTGACTTAGGCTACGTTTGTGTCAGTGAGTGAACTAATTCACCTTATTCTATAGCCTACAGGAGACGACGAGCCAGGATATAGACAATTATAGGAGTGAAGTGATGCGTGCCGAAACCCGGAGTGTCCCGTCTTGTTTTAGGCTATATTGTTTTGGCTCATTTTACGTTTTCTTTGTGCCCGTGCCAAACTAGTTTGTGTCCTTGCCTTTGACAGCATCGAGTCTCTCTTCGCTGACTGATGGGACGGCCGTAAATGTTCTTAATTACGCATTGTTCGTCATCCATAACGCATGCACACACACGCGCGCGTGCGTGCGCACTACGTACTCCCTTTCCCTCTCCCTTAACAGCGCTTAGGAGTGTTATGGCTTAGTAAGTGCGCTAAGTGACTTAGCACTGCAGTGGTAACCAAACAGACAGCGATATCATAACAGACTGAGAGGTTCAGCAGGCTACTGGAGCTGAGCTGTTAGCAGGAGTCCAACACTGATGTGCTTACATGTACCTACCAGTACTGTGTGTGGTGGTGGTGGGGGGGGGGGTCCTCTCTGCTTTTCGGCTGGTTCTTTGCTTAAGGAGTTGAAGTGGGGGGGAGAGTACTGTTGTCCTGACGACCATGCCGGGAGAGCAAAGTTGTTGTTTGTGAAGTTAGGAGAGGAGTGGAGGGAGACCCGGGGGGGGGGGGGGGGGGGGGGGGGTTGGGCGAGATCAGGAGGGGAGCGCCCGGTAAGGAGGGAGGGGGGCTGGAGAGATGAGATGAGAGAGATCAGCGGAGGACGAGGAAAGGAGAAGAGAGGCGCACGGAGCAGAATCAAGCACGGGCGAGGCTAGGGATGAGAGGCGAGAGGTTCGGACGAGAGGTTCGGAGGAGGAATGGAGAGGAGCGAAAGGAAGGAAACGGACAGAGAATCAAAGCGAGGACGCAAAAGAACGGGGACACCGAAAGGACGTTTGAGATGGAGTGAGAGAGAGAGGCTAGTGTAGTTCATCTGTGGTGAGATGGGTCTTGCCTTCTGCATGCGTTTATGCACGCATAACACAGGGTGAAGAAAGGAATGGGGTCTGTATGTGAGCGTGTGTGTGTGTATGTGTGTGTGTGAGAGAGAGAGAGAGAGAGAGAGAGTGTGTGTGCGTGTGTTGGTGCGTGCGTGTGTGTGTGTGCGTGTAGCTGTGTGGGACAGCTCGGGCAGGAAATGCCACAGCTGTCCCAGAGGGGAGCTGCATTAGAGGGGCCAGTCTGGTCATCATTCACTCCCCTCGTTCCGCTCTCCTCCTCCCCCTCTCTCTCTCTCTCTCTCTCTCTCCCCTCCCTCCATCCTCCTCACCTCCCCTCTCCCCCTCATACCACCAGCTGTAGAGAAGACGACCAGTCTACCCCCTCTGTCACGCGTGCGCTCGTCTGTATACACACCTTATGTTCAGCTCTCAGCAACCCCACCGCAGTGTGTAACGAACAAAACACACACACACACACACACACTCCACTAGCAACCCCCCTGTACAGTATGCAACCCATTGTGTGTGACCCCTGAACGCACCCCTACATAACCCCCCTACACCCCGTATATAACCTATTGTGTGCGACTCCTTAATCGCACCCTCTCTGTCCCAACATTTACATTTGTGTATCTCCCCAGAGTCTCTCTACGCCCCCCGGACCCCCAACCTTCCTCCCTGGACGCCCCCCCCCGTGCACCTCTCAGTCTGCAGCCCAGCGTCCCCCGTCCCCCCCCCAGCCCCTGAACCCCCCCAACCCCTTCAGAGTGGACCAGATCCTCTCATGTCTTACCTAAAGCATCATGTTTTAAGTAACGTTAGTACAGTATCAATGGTGAGTGACCCACAGTGACCCTACAGGACCGTCTTGATCCATAGGATCAATTATAATAAGGAGCTGATGTGGGCTGCTGAGTGCAGGCAGGCAGGCCTGGGCTTCCTCTGTCATCACCTCCTGTTCACACACACACACACACACACACAGATGGACGCACGCACGTGCACACCCACACATAGGCACGCACGCACGCGCACACACACACACACACACACACACACACACACACACACACACACACACACACACACACACACACACACACAAACAAACACACACACTAGGGGAGGTCTAGACTGCTTCCTCCGTGTGGATACCTTTGTGAAGCAGGATGTTGTTGTGGTTCTAAAATGAGTTTCTGGGTTAGAACTGAGCAGCAATAATGGCCTGCTATGGGTCATCAGCACGACTGTATATACTGTACCCTCACCACTCCCACACACACGTACTGTGCACAAAGATTCAAGTTTTCTTTATTTGTATGTACATGTAACCTACAGTCACAGTGCTGCCGACTCCAAGATTATGCTCAATAACAGATAGACTCCAATACTCAATTTACAAATTACAAATTTTCAAATTACACGAGTACCATTCATTTCTATACACGCACACACACACACAGACACACACACACACACACACACACACACACACGCCACGCGTGGAGGTTAGGATTGGATTACGGTGTGAGCCGGGTGGTAACTAAGTAATAGCCGCACACCCAGCTCTGCTTACTCAATTAGGGTCGAAGGTTATCAGGGGATCAGGCAGCGGCCGTAACACTAGACTCACTGTTGTCCTTTCAGCACTCGGCTAACGTCGAGGCCAGCCAATCCATCACCTACCAACTGTTGGGATGGCCCTGTTCAACACCTGTGGCACTTTAAGTCTTTACGCTACCGTTGTCCTGGGCTCGCGTGGTTGTAGTGGCGGTCATGAACATTTTGAGATGGTCTTAGAAGATCACCGGTTACATAAAACGTCACGAGGGATTCTTTGAAAAGAAGGATTGGGGTTGATTCAAGGCGGACTCCGAACTTTCCTTCTTCCGCTCCCTCTCTCCAGTCTTTCCTCGTCCACCGTCCTCTGCTTTGCCATCTGGTTCGACAATGTACTGTTCCCTCCCTCCCTCCCTCCCTCCCTCCCTCCCTCCCTCCCTCCCTCCCTCCCTCCCTCCCTCCCTCTCTCCATACCATCCCTCCCTCCCTCCCTCCATCCCTCCCTCCCTCTCTCCCTCCCTCCCTTCCTCCCTCCCTCCCTCTCTCCATACCATCCCTCCCTCCCTCCCTCCCTCCCTCCCTCCCTCTCTCCATACCATCCCTCCCTCCCTCCCTCCCTCCCTTCCTCCCTCCCTCCCTCCCTCCCTCCCTCCCTCCCTCCCTCCCTCCCTCCCTCCCTCCCTCCCTCCCTCCCTCCCTCCCTCCCTCTCTCCATACCATCCCTCCCTCCATCCCTCCCTCCCTCCATCCCTCCCTCCCTCCTGGTCTTTGGCAGAGAGATGTATTTATTTGTTGATTCCCTGTGTCATGTTCATGGTCTCTGGCTCTGTGTTTTGCAGAGAGCAGAAATTTCCATTCCTCCCCTCAGCATTCCATCCTCTCTCCCTCCTCCTCCTCCTCCTCCTCCTTCTCCTCCTCCTTATCCTAGCTCTCTTCCTCCTCCTCCTCCTTCTCCTCCTAGCTCTCTCCCTCTCCCTCACTCCTTCTCCAACTCCTCATTGACCAATGCTCTTTTTTATTTGTTTATTATTATTTATTTTTTTTACCTCAGAACATTGTCCTCCTTTATACGGTACCGTCATACAATTCCTTTTTACACATACGTTGACACTCTTGCACTGAATATTCCTCATCATTCCACTCTATCTGCGTCCTGGACTGTGTCCTTCCTCCACCCCCCACCCCCCCCCCCCCCCCCTCTTCCCTGACTGAGCCCCTCTTATTCCTATCTCCCCCCTCCTTCCCTACAAATAGCACAAATAGCAGTACTGGTGTGTAATGGCCACCCAGGGGAAGCCTCCACCTCACCCAGCCAGCTCCCAGCAGCCACTGGCCTCTCACATCCCCCGTCAAGTCAAGTCCAGTCCAGTCCAGCACAGCGGAGGGTACGGCAACACCATCCCGCCATTGAATTTGCCGTTTAAAAAACAGATCCTAACCTGTTAGCCTCGCCTGCTAACGTTCAGCAGACTGGCTTTGGCCAGGAAGTGCGGGGGTGTTGAGTGGGTCCTCCCGTGTGTGTTCAGAGCTGCTGTAGACCCTGATGGTTTAGACCGGGCGCGGGGGGTTACTGGCAGATCAAGGGTAGTGTGCCAGGCAGCTCCAAGCCCGCGGTGCAGTGTGCCACAGTGTGCCAGGCTATTAATGGAGTCACCTCTGAGTAGTCTGGCTCAGCGGATGTAGGTTTTGGCAATAAACCTTGTCATTCGTTGTCACACTGCCCAATCAGTGGCGAGTCTGGCGACACAAATTAATCTGATTCGGCCGAGAGATTCTCTCGGCACCAATCAGATTTGCTCCAGACTATTTTGCGGACTGTGATTGGTTTAAAGAAATACTGCGTTTCCCCCCCTATTGCAGAATGGTAATATGTCCAGCCAGACCTGTCTCCGGCGCTGGCACAGCGTAAACGCAGTGTGGAGACAGGTCTGGCTATGCAAGACTACCTCTGAGTTACTCCACATCGCTGCGCTAGCTCCAGATAGCATCCGTCGAACTCGATGAGCTTTTCTGTCTTGACCTGACTGACTTACAATAGAATATTGTCTTTTACACGTCATACGTAAGACGCTCCAGTCGGCAGGGAACGGCTCCAACCTCCGGAGGCTCTATTTGATCGACGTTTCCTTGATGACTCATGTTTGCTTGAACCGATTTGACTGAGATCTCTTTAACCGATTTGTCAGGGAGCGCCAGCAGCAGCACGCAGAGGCCTCCCTGCCCCACCCTCCTCGCTGTGGGGAGCCGAGCTAGCATGCTACATGCTAACCTGCTGACGCTATATGAAGTTGAGGGGATATTACATGTGAACCCCCCTGTGTGTTGGCCTGGGGCCGCTTGGCTTGTTCATATCCTGACCTGCTCAAGTCTAGTCCGGCCCTCTGTCCTCCTCATGCTGACCAGCTCCCCTTAGATCACTGCTGTGTGTGTGTGTGTGTGTGTGTGTTGGGAGATTACTATCTGTCCTGCCTACTGTCTGCAGCCCACCCAACCCGACGGGGCCCCCATCTCTCCTTATCCCCGGTCTCTCGGCCTACTTCTCTGCCTCTCATACCCCCCCCCCCCCTCTCCTCATTCTTTATCTGTCTCCTCTCATCCCTTACTCCTGTCTCCTACCCCTGCTCCGGCCTCCTCTGACTTGCTCTTCTCTCTCTCTCTCTCTCTCTCTCTCTCTCTCTCTCTCTCTATCTCTATCTCTCTCTCTCTTTCTCTGCCCTCTCCCCCCCCTCTCTCTCCCCCCTCCCCCTCTCTCTCTATCTCTCTCTCCCCTTCCCCCTCTCTCTCTTTCTCTCTCTTTCTCTCTCCCCCCCCTCTCCTTCTCCCTCTCTCTCTGTCTTTCTCTCTCTCTCTCTCTCTCTCTCTCTCTCTCTACAACCCCCCCCCCGTCTCTCTCACACCTCCTAGGTCTTGAACCACAGGTCACTTCCCCTATTTGGCTGTGAGGAGGCCGTGGAGGTTTACATATAAACACCATCCTTCAGCCTGTCCAGAAACCCCCCCGAGGTCCGGCTCTCATCACCTACTGAGCAGGAGAGGGGAGGAGCCGTCATCGCCGGGTCACCGGTGCGGTCTCAAGCCAGGCCAGCCTTTCTGACAGGGGATTGGCCGCGCGGGGCAGATGTCCTGCACATACTTAACCGGCGCACGCAGTGTCGTCGTCGAGCTCGTCTTCAGCGCTTCTCATGTTGATGTGGTTCAATATCAATATCGCCCCCCCCCCCCACTTGGCGCATGGAAAGTCTTGGTTGCCACCTGGAGTGTCCACCCCCCACCCCCCCCTCAGAGGAATGTGTGTGTGTGCGTTTGTGCGCGTGTGGTTTCACACCCCTTCAAGCCAGTCATCCGGGAGGTTTACAGCGCTTTCCCATCATGCATCCCCTCAGTCGCGGTGGGGGTCGGAGGGGAGGGGGGAGGGGGGGGGTCAGAAACGGCCCCCCGGGTACCGTGGCGGTCCTGGCCGGCATTCCATCCGGAGCAGACAGGCTGATGGAGGAATGCATGGAGAGAGAGAGAGAGAGAGAGAGAGAGAGAGAGAGAGAGAGAGGGAGAGAAAGAGAGAGAAAGAGAGAGAGGGAGAGAGAGAGAGAGAGAGGGTCGCTGCCAGGGAGCCATTACTGCGCCACCCGCCGCACAGGAAAATAAAGTCATATTCAGCTCTGGTGAAGCTGCTCCGTCCGTCTGGAGAGGGGACTGGATCGCTATGACGACGACGTCTCAGAGCTCCACACAGACGGACAGATGATGGACGGACAGACGGACGGCTATTAATAGAGCATAGAACCCAGGTCTGCGCCGCGGGAGGCAGGGAGGATTGTGGGGATTTAGAAAGTGAGAAGCATAAAAACAAGGTATGAGAAGAGAAAAAAAGAAAGAAAGAAAATGATGGGGGGGTGGACGTGGAAAAGAGCAACTAGGACAAATAGAAAAGAGGAAACTCTCTCTCTCTCTCTCTCTCTCTCTCTCTCTGTCTGCGGCTCTGTAGTTTACCTTGTATGGATAGAGACGGGGGGGATCTTGAGTAACGTCCTGTCATGGGAAGAACATAGACAGGCCTATGAAACCTGTGTTTGCTCGGATGTCCAACCGAGAGCTGTGTCTGGGTAGTGTATCATAATGAAAGCTACTGCCTCCCATCTGTTCTCCCCCCTCTCTCTCTCTCTCTCTCTCTCTCTCTTTCTCTCTCTCTCTCTCTCTCTCTCACACACACACACACACACACACACACACAGGACACTCTATCCCGTGTGCAAGGCCACAAATCTCTCAGATCTCTCCTGTGGACAGAGATCACAATGCCCGTGCACCTGTGGTACATTAAGGTGTTAGGGTTGGGGACGAGGGACACACAGAGAGGGGAGATGTGACAAATACCATCAGGAGAGGGAGTAGATACTCAAGAAATGACATGTCACCAGATTATTAAAGATAAGTAACAGGAGTAGATTTAGAAAAAGACAAAAGGAGTTGCAGGAAGTAAGCGTTGGAGTAAGAGACGAGGGATATTGAATAATTAGTACACTGTGAGTCGTGTGTGTTTGTCCTTCGGTCACATATCTGTAATCTCGGAGGAACATAGCAGGAACTTCAAAGCAACTGTTTGACAACTGACCAGAGGAAGAGATTATGATCAAAGTCTGAGTACAGGACAGGATTGAACACAGAGAGCTTGCTCAGTGTGGAGTGTGTGTTTAGTGTTTCCGCAGACAACCCACCACACGGACGCGCGCACGCACTCACACGCCCGCACCCACACACACACACACGCGCACACCCACGCACACACACACACACCACTCTGTAAATTACCAGAGAGGGGTTTTGGGAATAGGAAATGCCTGAGTAAATCAGATGTAAGCCATGTCCTGTGTACGCCACCATCTGCTTATGTCATGTTCATCTCTAAGATGGAGGTGGAGCAGAGTGTGTTTGGCGGTACTACGGGCTCTCCTGCAGTCCAAAGAAAACCTCTGCTGTTTTTTCTGGCTCTCCTTTGGCGTGTGTATGTGTGTGTGTGTGTGTGTGCATGTGTGTGTGTGTGTGTGTGTGTGTATTTGTGTGTGTGTGTGTGTGTGAGAGAGAGAGAGAGAGAGAGAGAAGGTATGTGCCTGTAGTGTGTGTGTGTGTGTGTGTGTGTGTCAGTACTCATGCACGCACTCTCAGACATAAAGGACTACTGATTTGTTCATGATGGAGGTTAGTTTTGTGGGCTGCAGTAATGATGCAGCTACAGATTGAACTCTCATTGTTAATCGCGTCCACCAAAAGACTTGGCAAACTTGCCAGCTGTGAGAACGTCATTTCATTTGTCCTTTTCTCTGTTTCTCACTCTTTAGTTACTCATACTTCCTTTTCTCCCACCACAGTAGACGTAGGCCCCCTTTCCCTATATCTACCACATCTTCTCCTTCCTCCCTCATTCTCTCTCTTCACCCCTTTCACTCCCCCTCTCGCCCTGGCTGAGCTCATGGCTGGCAGAGGGCTAGCTGGGCCTGAGGGCTGGAGCTGGAGCTGGGGTTGGGTCTGGGTCTGGTTCTGGAGTTGGGTCTGGAGCTGGGTCTGGAGCTGGAGCTGGTTCTGGTTCTGGTTCTGGTTCTGGTTCTGGTTCTGGTTCTGGTTCTGGTTCTGGTTCTGGAGCTGGGTCTGGAGCTGGGTCTGGAGCTGGAGCTGGAGCTGGGTCTGGTGCTGGTTCTGAATCTGGAGCTGGTTCTGGAGCTGATTCTGGAGCTTGGTCTGGTTCTGGGTCTGGTTTTGGTTCTGGTTCTGGGTCTGGGTCTGGGTCTGGGTCTGGGTTTGGGACTGGAGCTGGAGCTGGAGCTGGTTCTGGTTCTGGGTCTGGGTCTGGGTCTGGGTCTGGGTCTGGGTCTGGGTCTGGTTCTGGTTCTTATTCTGGTTCTGGTTCTGGAGCTGGGTCTGGGCTGTGCAGAGATGGTTGTGTTTTTCTCATCAGCCAGTGTTCGCAGGAAACCCACATGTGTGAGGAGCAGACCAACCGCTCTGGCTCCTATTAACCATCCTGACACTGCGCCCCTCACAACAGAGCTCGGCCCTGGGAACAGTCAGCCAAGACGCCTTCGGATACATCGTAGCTCGCGTGATCAGGCCGTGCACGCCATGTCAGGGGCGTGCCATTGTGATCACGTGGAGGAATGCAGGTTTACGCCGTGAACTCCATGCTACGTTTTAATCTGTCTCTTCACTCAGGGACTGTTAATCCACCCACAGTCTTAGAGCAGAACAAGCCCGCTCTGTCTCAGACCGCACACCCTCGTTAGCCAACGCTGTGGGCAGAGAGGATACTTGCATCTAATTATTACTCCCTCGGCGCCCGGGCGACCTTTGAACCCCCCTGCTCCTGTCAGAGCTGGCGACCTCCCACCTTTGGGAATGCCTAATTAGAGCCCAGGCCAGGGGAAGCCATGTTATACCAGCTGCATGACTGCGTCTGGGGGGGATTAGACCTGAGGAAGGACACACACTTGCATAGGCATACGCACACACACGCACACACACACACACACACACACACACACACATACACACACACACCAAACATACATATGCAAATATAAGAAATGTGAAAGACAAACACAGACAGATTTCCTATTTGGAAAAAAGCAATACTGCGCCCCCCCTTGCAGATTGTTATGAATACTATATATATTTGTAAATGTGTTTCCTTTGTATTGTTAAATGGCATTGCCAGTCAATGTACTGTATGCTTGCTTTGGCAAAGTATTTTCTAGTCATGCCAATGAAGCATCAAAATTGAATTGAAATGAGAGAGAGAGAGAGAGAGAGTGAGAGAGAGAGAGAGAGAGAGAGCAGTGTCAGCCTGCCTTGTCAGCACACTGCTAACACAACAGTGGGCACAACAAGGGCATTGTGTCGGCAGTATTAAACACACACACACACACACACACACACACACACACACACACACACGCATACGAACTCACGCACGCACATACACACACTACTCTCTCTCTCTCTCTCTCTCTCTCTCTCTCTCTCTCTCTCTCTCTCTCACACTCTCTCTCTCTTTCTCTGTATTATTTACTCCCCCTCCAACAGACAGAAGACCTCGTAGTCAGAATCAGACACTGGTTCAGGTCTATTAGTCTGCTGTGGTTCATAAAGGGATGAGGAGCTCAGTGTTCTATAGCTAGCGAGCCTCCAGAGAGCTTCTGATAACCAGGGCCAACACACAGCCATGGGGACAACAGGAGGCTGCCTACGCACACTGTCACACTGTCACAATATCACACTGTCTCTCTCAATGACCCCATTGTGTTTAATTTCCACCAAGGCGATTCACTTAGCTCCAGTGTTCGGCACAACACAACATTTGCAGGGATTATTGTAATTTGCACGTCTGATTAGTAGATCTGCTGACTCAGCTGGTATACTGGACTGCTAACGCGGGGTGTTCTCGTCTGAGGGCAGAACGTTGATATTTGAGCGGTACGTGTTCTGCCATGTTCTCTCACCCAGGCTTACTGTAGGCCCTCCCCATGCAGTAGTCTCAACCTGAACTACTGTATGACTGACGGGCAATATCTGCACTGTCAATCTGTCTCAGCTGTTTTAGTAGTGCTCCTCAGGGCTCTTGACTTTGGTGAACATACACACGCACGCACGCACACACACGCATGCATGCACACGCATAGGTTTCAAAACACGCACGCATGCACGCACACACACACGCACACACACACACACACGCACACACACACACGCACACACACACACACACACACACCAGATGTGAGTGACACCACCCAGCAGGGCTGATTAACTCCTGGTCCTGACCCCCCTCTAACAACACACACTTAACATGCTCCCTCTCTCCACAGCAGTGTGTTTACGGGGGAGTGTGTTTTACTTCATATCACACTGCTTGTTATAGTATACGATAATGTAGTATACTTGACACAATGATGCTGGCACTGTACATGTAGGTCATTTATGAGACCAAGGGACAAAAGTAGTTAGTGATGCTACCTTCCACAGAACTCTACACACTAGATACTTCCTGTGTTCAGCACTGTGGTCAGTATCTCAGCGGTCCCCTGTGAACACACGGCAGTGAGTGTTGAGGTGGAGTTAGCCTGGCTCAACGGATGTACAGTAGGCTTTTGAGATAAGCCTCTCATTGGCGCCTCTCCATCCCAGCGACGCCAATCAGATTCAATCTCCCGACGCTATTTTGCATGGGCACCGTTGGGAAAAAAAATAACAATCTTAGCCCCTCCCAAGATGATTGTGATTGGTTTAAAGAAATCGGGTGCGGCCGGCGTTGGAACAGCGCGTAACGCAGTGTGGAGAAAGTTCTGTCAACTGTATATGTGAGGCTTAAGGTGAGGTTGACATGAGTAGCAGGACAGGTTTTTATGGGGACTGACAGAAGCAGAAAGGGGAACTCTGTAGCCTGGCCCTGCATAGCTAACATGGGTTTCAGGTGAGGGTGAAGAAACCCTACAGCCCGGCCCTGCATAGCTAACAGGGGTTTCAGGTGAGAGCGTCTCATCCCAGAGAGAGAACACCTGACAGTGATAATTGTGTTATTGTTCTGCTCGGTGTGTCATGTGTGTTGTGTCACCTTGGCTAAAAAGCCTGACAGGCAGATAGATTAGACCTTAACGATCCCCAGAGGGGGGACATTTGTGCGCTTAATAGCAGCATGATGGACAAGTTGGGAAGAGAGAGAGAAGGGGGAGAAGAGAGAGAGAGAGGAGAGGGAGAAGAGAGAGAGAGAGAAGATAGAGGGAGAGAGAGAGAAGAGAGAGAGGAGAGAGAGAAGAGAGAAGAGAGAGGGAGAGAGAGAAAGAAAGAGAGAGAGGGAGAGAGAGAAGAGAGAGAAGAGAGAGAGGAGAGAGAGAAGAGAGAGAGGAGAGAGAGAAGAGAGAGGGAGAGAGAAAGAAAGAGGGAGAGAGAGAGGGAGAGAGAGAGGGAGAGAGAGGGGGGGGGGGTGAGTCATATTGTGCACAACTCTGTGGGGAAGCTAGTTACGGTTTGCACAAAGTATGCGCAGCAAAAGCCAAACATATCCAGTGGTTGTGGTTTTGTGTGTGTGTGTGTGTGTGTGTGTGCGTGGCATCTGCGTGTATGCAGGCTTAATACACGGTCCACCCAGCTGTTATTCGGGTGAAGTTTTAGGAAGTACAGAAGCATTGAACCACCGTGAACTCCGACAGCAAACGTCACAACGCTCGCGTCACGTCCCTCATGGCGACGTCACCGTAACACGGTTCCTGTCTGTCCCCAGGGCCCTCTTCACCTACGACGGGATCTCCAACAACCTGAAGCTGGCCGACTCCGGAGGTGAGGAGCGCTGGGAGACCGTCTCCTCATCACCCCGTCGTGTGTTTGTGGGTCTGAGCTGAATTTAGAGCGTTTCCCTTGACCCCCCCCTCGCCTCCCCTCCCCCCGCCTTCTCTCTCCCTCCCTCTCTTCTCCTCCAGCGGGTGGTGTGGTGGAGCTGGCGGGGAAGTTCCACCTGGCCAGGCCCCAGTACGGCCTCTGCAGGGTGGGCGCGGCCGAGCCGGGGACGGCCCCTCGTGTTGCCATGATCTGCTGGGTAAGAGGCAAGACGCCGCCGCCCTCGCCGCTCCTCTCGGGGTCCTCCTGAAGCCACGCCCTCCCAGGGCGGACCCGCCGGGGTCATTGGGTTTGTTGTGGGAGGTCAGGTGGTCAAACAGACCCCTCCTATTGGCTACGGCCACTGTTCGCTGTGTTTTGATTGGTCCCCGGGGTCGGCGTGTGCGATGTGTCGGTGAACTTGACGTTGGCTCCAGTTTTGGACGCGCACGCACGCACACACACACACACACATGCACACACACACACACACACACACACACACACACACACACACAGGGTAGCAGATGCTGAGAATGCTCCCAATGTGCTTCGCTGGTCCCGTCTCCATGACGACCTTGTGGAATGCTGTGTTGGAGGTCAGAGGTTGCATCTGTAGCCAATCAAGCAGCGAGCCACATACATACGTACACACACACACACACACACACGCAACACACACACAACAAAACAAAACAAAAAAGTGATGTAATTTTTTCTGCCCACGTCAATTTGAACTAGGTTTCTGTGAGAGAGTGAGAGTGAGAGATAGCGAGAGAGAGAGAGAGAGAGAGTGAGAGAGAGAGAGAGAGAAAGGGAGAGTCTTGTTGGAATCCCAGCTGTGCTGCCTTCACTCTCTCCTCTCTGGCAGCCAGAGAGTTATGACATGTGAGTGAATGTGTACTTCCTGTCTTTGTCTGCAGGTTGGCGAGAGCGTGGATGAATTCCGCAGGACGGAATGTGCCAGCCACGTGCCCGCCATCAAGAACTTCTTCAAGGTATCCCAGCATGCCCTTGCCCACCTCTCTCTGTCTCTGTCTCTCTCTCTGTCTCTCTCTCCCTCTTTCCGTTCCATTGTTTCCCTGTGTCTTGCAACACAATAATGATGACATCATTGCAGCTGTGGCATTTTGGGGCATTCAGAATAAGCGTGATCAAAGCAGTGTAGGAGTAATTTATCTCTCTCTTTCTCTTTCTCTCTCTTTCTTTCTCTCTCCCCCTCCGTTTCCTACATCCTGTGTTCCATCAGTTCTGGAATGTTCATGTTCCGAGGTGTGGGCGTGTCCTCTCTCTCTCTCTCTCTCTCTCTCTCTCTCCCTCTCTCTCTCTCTCTCTCTCCCTCTCTCTCTCCTCTTCAGTCGGTTCTTCTTCTAACAATGAATAATAGAGAAAGGGGCGTCGTCCCATGGTTACTGTTGTCAAGACAATGGAGACAGAGAGGTGGTGATGCGACTGTGGGAGGCAGGAACTCGCCTGACCAGGATACACACACGCACACACGCGCACACACACCCACGCACACGCGCACACTTAACACACGCGCACACACTTTTTTTCTGGACACATACTGGTACTACAGGCTCATGCTCTATATTTACACACAGTCGTTTAGCCTCCATTGTTTTTGGGGAGGACTTCCTGTCCTCAGTGCACTTCCCCGTGAGTGGACAATGTCAGGCTGGTACCCGGGCATGGGGGGACGGGGACGACGACGACACAAACAAAATCCACACACAAACCTACAAACACACAACAACACAAACACACACATGCAGGCTGAAGATGGGGGCTCACAGGAAAACCGGAGATCAGAGAGAGACAGATAACTCTCATTGAATTTTCGTGTTCTTATTTATTTGAACTTATTTTCATGTTGTGCTTTTAGTGTTTATTATTGTCTTACCTCTGTTGTATTCTTGTTTTATCTCTGTGCGACTGTATCTCTTTTACTCGACCTCAGTGTCCTCCCAGTTTAAATACAGGTTATTGAATTGAATTGGGTTGGAAAAGAAGGCGAATAGCCGGCTGAATATGATGTATGTTGATTCTTAACAATGTAACGATGTTAACGTAAACGCTGGTATCACAGCCTTAGTGGATGTGTGTGTGGGGGGGCTCTGTTCGTCTGTGCCCCCCCCTCCCTCATGTGAGCCACTGTGACAGTGTTTATTCAACATCTCCATGAAACTGGAGAGAGGTTGCGGGGTCCGGCTAGCCTATAGGCACAGCCTGCTTTAAGGGGTCTCCATATAAAGGCATCGCCTGGTCACCTCCAGAAGCATCCCTGGAATGTTTGTTGTTATTTTTTCAGTCTGTCTTTTGACACAAAATGAAGTATTTGGCCTGGGAACCTGCGCGACCCCCGTCTGCGACTCCCCCCTTTCAGAAATATGAGACTGTGTGTGTGTGTGTGTGCGCGCGCGTGTGTCCTTTGTGGTTATCCCAACCCAGGCCATGCAGACATTGCATTTCCACACTAATGAACAGTCGTGAAACCCGGCGTTTCCCTCTAAGCTGGGATTGATCTAGCCGGGTCTGTGAAACACAGGAGGCCAGGTCAGATGACAGCCCGGATTAATACGGGATTCATGTCTGATAAGAGATTACTCAGGATATTATGGAACTCGTTATACACTTTTTATAGGTTTTGGCAGTTAAGCCGTGAGGACTCAGTCTTACTGTAATCTTGTAAAACCAGCCGGCCTAGCTGTCTAAAAATCGTGTATGTGTGTGTGTGTGTGTGTGGGCGTGGATGTGCGTGTGTGTACATGTGTGTGTGTATGTATGCGTGTATGTGCATGTCTGTACGTGTGTGTGTGTGTGTGTATGTATGCGTGTATGTGGCGTGTGTGTACATGTGCGTGTATGTATGCGTGTATGTGCGTGTGTGTGCGTGTGTGCGCGCGAGCCATGTCACACTGCAGAAGTAGGGTTCAGAGGTCACGCCCAGGGATATATGTAGCTAAATCACACTACCCCCTGTTTGGAGGAGGCACTGTTACAGCCGAGAGGTGGCATGTGTAGTATAGCGCCCCCTGTGGTAGTAGATGTGCAGTTAGCAGCTCGTCGCTCAGGAGCCCAACCCTGGTGTGGAGCCACACCCAACACGCCTCGCTGGGCACGGGGATAAATCTTTCTGATGGATGAAAACAATAATTGTTTGTTTTCCCAAAGCTCCTGGCTTTCAAAATCTTGGAGTTGCTACCAGGGTTACTGTAGATCAAGAGAATGTGCTGCGACACAGTCCGATTCGCCCCTGGCACTCCCATTCTCTCTCTCTCTCTCTCTCTCTCTCTCTCTCCCTCTCCCTCTCTCTCTCTCCTCCATTCTCTCTCTCCCCATCTCTCTCCCCCTCTCTCTCTCCCTCTCTCTCTCCCCTCTCTCTCCCTCCCTCTCTCTCTCTCCCTCTCTCTTTCTCCCTCCCTCCCTCCCTCCCTCCCTCTCTCCCTCTCTCTCTGTGCAAGTCCCAGCTGGCGGCGGTGCTGTGCAGTCACAGTGAGGGCGAGCCAGGGCCCGGTGGCGTGTGGGTGTGCTGTTGCTCTGTCAGCGCGCAGGGCGGAGCGGCGCCGAATGGGTTTGCAGATGTGCGCTCGTCGTATAGTCATCTGGCCCTCGGCCCTCCCCCGGATCGGAGGCGCGGCGCGCAAAGCGCCGTGAAAGACGACAGGAACATGGATGAGAGGAGAGGAGGCGTGTCTGGTAGCGGGGGGCGGGGCGGGGGTTGTAGCTGGAGGATCGGCGGGCGCGTAGCTGTTGCGTTATTGGGCGCGCTTAGCGCCGGCGCTGTGAGCCGCCACCGGAGTGGAACGCTGTCGTACTGTCAAGACCTGTCAAGACCTGTCATCATGCAGGCAATGACAGATAGTTTCGGA
>NC_140256.1:11402216-11550049 GCF_949987555.1 Borostomias antarcticus | reverse complement strand
GTGTGTGAGTGTGTGTGTGTGTGTGTGTTTGCACCACAGAGAACTCAGACCCCCTGCTGTTTCAGGCAGGACCGTAGGGTTGGTGTGTCCCCTGCATGTAGTGTTGCACATACTCACCTTGAACAGGACACACTATCACCTGTTAATGAGTCTCTCTCTCTCCCTCTCTCGCTCTCTCTCTCTCTCTCTCTCTTCCTTCTCTCCCTCTCTCCCTCTCTCTCTCCTTCTCTCTCCTCTCTGTCTCCTTCTCTCTCTCTCTATCTCTCTCTCTCCTTGCCTCTCTCTCTCTTTCTCTCTCTCTCCTTCTCTTTCTCTCTCTCTTTCTCCTTCTCTCTCTCTCTCTCTCTCCTTCTCTCTCTCGCTCTCCTTCCTTCTCTCTCTCTCTCTCCTTCTCTCTCTCTCTCTCTCCTCTCTCTCTCCTTCTCTCTCTCTCAGCGTGAAGAGGAGGAGAGGAAGGACGAGGAGAGGAGGAAGGCGTCGGAGGAGAGACGGCGCTTGGAGAGAGAGAGGGTTCTGCAGGAGCGGAGGGAGGCGGAGGAGAGGGAGAGGAAGATGAACGAGAAACTCCAGAGAATCGAAGAGCAGAGGTCAGGAGCGGTCTTTTCCAGGCTCAGGGGCTCCCTCTGCTGGACGCTCGTGTTGTCGACCAATGTGCTTGTTCGAAGCGCGCTGTGACACCTGTGAACTCTGTCTCTTGTAGAAGAATGCAGGCTCAGCTGGAGGAAGAGATGCACAGACAGGAGAAATCTAAATGGGTGGGTTAGTGAAAACACGGCTGTCTGTGTGTGCGTGTGTGTGTGTGTTCTCTGTAGGGATGAGACGGTATACCATAAAACCGTGTATAAAATGTCCACGGTATTAGAACCGTGACATTCCCTGTGTTTACGGTATTACATTTACGGTATTACACAATAATGCGCTGCTGAAACCAAGTTCAAGTTGCTTGCAACATTTAATTTTGTAATTTAATATAAGCTTGCTATTAATAAACTGAGCTTAATTACAATAGTGTGTATTTTCCATCATGTGTTGCACTGTAGTTCCTTCAAAGTAAAATACTTTGTAACCTGTCTGCTGGTGTTTTGCAGGAGCAGCAACAGAGAGAGCATCAAGATGATATGAGAGCACGTCTCAAGAGGAGCGAGTCTATTGAGAAAGCAGCGGTGTGTATCTAGATCAACACTCCTCTACACACTTTGATCGTCAGAACCGTAATAACTCATTTTTGGCTCGTGCAATGTCCCGTCTTGTCCTGCAGGAGGCAGCGGTGCTGGTGTCCCAGCGCACCATGAACCCCAGGGAGTTCTTCAGACAGCTGTCCTCATCCTCCTCCCTGAGCCCCTCCAGCCCTGGCTCCCCCCGCACAGGTAGGACGCTGCGTGTGTGTGTGTGTGTGTCATAGCCTGTGTGTGTGTGTGTGTGTGTGTGAGGGAGCTTGCGTGTGAGAATATCACTATGTATGTGAGACTATCACTATGCAATAAAATGGATGAACTCCAGCTACTAGTAGCGAAAAACAAAGACTTCTCAACATCCTCCATCCTGGCATTTACAGAGACATGGCTAGGGGACCTAGGTATCCCAGACGCTGCCGTGCAGCTGGAAGGCTTCCCGCTGTTTAGAGCGGAGCGTGACTCTAAATCTTTTTTTCGTGAATGACTCGCGGTGTCAGAACATTACTGGGATTCAGCAGCACTGTTCTCCAGAGCTGGAATCCTTATTCATAAACCGCAGACCATTCTGCGATCACAACGAGGCTCCCACACTGACCGCTCCCCACCCCCGACACCCCCAACACCCCTGACACCCCCAACACCCCCGACATCCCCGACACCCCCGACACCCCCAACACCCCCGACACCCCCTACCCCGACACCCCTGACACCCCCAACACCCCCGACACCCCCAACACCCCCAACACCCCCGACACCCCCAACACCCCCGACACCCCCCGCCCCACAACGGACCCCACCACCGTTGAGAGACAGCGTTGAGAGACGCTTGCACATGACCTGAATGTACTGTATAGGGTGCAATGCATTCACATATCACACCGCATACACCATATACACACACACACACACACACACACACACACACACGCACACACACACACACACACACGCACACACACACACACTCGTATTCACATTACACTCACACTCACTGTACTGTATATACACTGACCGCACTACTTTGTGTATACTGTTTTTTGCGTACCCTTTTTTGCGCTAGCATTTTGTTCTTGCTCTTTGCACTGTCCTGTCTCGTCCCTGTCTTGTCTCGTCCCTGTCCTGCACCCTGTCCAATGCTCTCTCCGTGTCACGCGCCGCGACCCAAAGCAAGTACAGTATGTCGAAAAAACTGCACGGCGATAAAACGAGCTCTGACTCCGGTTGTGATTGTTTTGCTCCCCTTCTCCCAGTCAAGCCCCCCTTCAGGAGGTACCAGCGGAGTCTGACCGACACAGCCTTCGTCTTCGGGAGGTCCGACGGCCCCGCCTCCCCCCGGGAGCTGGTGTCCCCCTTCTCGCGCGCCCCGCCCTCCCCCCTGCAGCGCCCCACGTCCCCGCTCAGCCCCAGGTTCCGTCCCATCGCCTCTCCCCAGTGGCCGCCGGCGCGAGCCCCCGCAGTCTCCCCGCCCGCCTCTCCCCTGCGCTCCTCCGCGCCCCCGGCCTCCGGCCTTCTGCCCGGCCTCTCGTCCGGGAGCCCCCCCCGTGCTCAGCCCCCCGCCGCCCCGCCCGCCCAGGCCTCCGCGCCCCCGGCCTCCCCCGGCCTGCTGGCCTCAGCTCCAGACGGTCAGCAGCCCCAGCAGGCCCCGCCGCCGCCCTCTCCCCCGGCAACCCCGCCCCAGCTCCAGCCTGAGCTCCCCGCCGCGCCCCCCTCTGTCCCCGTGGAGGCCGCTCCGGCTCAACCCACCCCCCTCCCAGAGACACCCCCGCAGGGCGCAGGTAGGTCACCAGGAAGAGCATCAGCATGGTGGATAGAGGGTATAAGAACGATTGACTACATCATTATGAACTTTGCTCCTTTGTCGGTAGGCTGATGCATGACTCCCTACCCATCCCTACTGACCCCCCCCCCAGAACAGTACACAGCCCTACCCATCCCTACTGACCCCCCCTCCCAGAACAGTACACAGCCCTAACCATCCCTACTAACCCCCTCCCCTCTAGAACAGTACACAGCCCTAACCATCCCTACTAACCCCCTCCCCTCTAGAACAGTACACAGCCCTAACCATCCCTACTAACCCCCTCCCCCCAGAAGAAGTACACAGCCCTAACCATCCCTACTAACCCCCTCCCCTCTAGAACAGTACACAGCCCTAACCATCCCTACTAACCCCCTCCCCCCAGAAGAAGTACACAGCCCTAACCATCCCTACTAACCCCCTCCCCCCAGAAGAAGTACACAGCCCTAACCATCCCTGCTGACTCTCTCTCTCTCCTCTAGAACAGTACACAGCCCTAACCATCCCTACTAACCCCCTCCCCTCTAGAACAGTACACAGCCCTAACCATCCCTGCTGACTCTCTCTCTCTCCTCTAGAACAGTACACAGCCACCTGTGTGCAGACAGAGCTGGAGCAGGAGGCTGACGTCACAGTGAAGGCTGTACTAGTGGAGGAGGAGGAGGAGGAGGAGGAGGAGGAGGAGGAGGAGCAGCAGGTAGGGCCAGAGCCCGAGGCCGGTACCACAGAACCAAATGTCGAGGAGGAGGTGAAAGAGGAGGAGGAGGAGAAAGAGGAGGAGGAAGAGGAGGAGACAGCCCAGGACACCCCCGCCATACTAGTGCCAGAACCGATGGACTTGGCCGGGGAGGAAGAAGAAGCCGAGGACGGCGGACAGAAGATGGACCAATCAGATATCATCCAGGCCCCAGCTGAGCCAGTCCTAGTGGAGCTCCCAGAGCAGGAGGAGGAGGAGGAGGAGGAGGAGGAGGAGAAGGAGGAGGAGGAGCCACCTACAGGTAGACTGCTTAGTCTTTGTGTTCCTCTCGTTATTATCTTGCCTCCTAAAACATTTCATGTTGAGTTGAAGACGAGCGGAAAGTCTAACCTGGCATCCTATTTCAGATTCAGAGACTATTCTTCAACCACTCACACAAGAGGACTCAGCCCCACCAACCAATGGGATCAGAGCGATAGAGGACCTAGTGGAACACAATGGTACAGGTGTGTGTCTACATGCGCGCGCACACACGCACTCACACACGCACGCACACACACACACACACACACACACACCTGAACATGATACCCCTGTCATGTCAATGAGACATATGGAATAGACCCATGGTATGCATGCCTGGTCTTTTCCAGAGAGATCCATAAGTCCATCTACAGATGTGAGCAGCCCGGAGCTGACAGGCTGTTATGAAATTCACCATGAGGAGGACTTTGTTGCTGAGAATGAGCAGGAGTTTTCAGAGAACGGGACAGAGGTAACAGCACCTATAAACTCACATCCCCCTTCCTATAACCTTCCTATACCCTGTTATTGAACTTGCAGTTCATACCAATGTCAACCACTAGAGGTCTCTGTTTTGCAGACAGAACAGAACATGTTGCGTGAGAATACCAGTCTGTTAGAGGTTCACCCATAGCTTGAGGCTGTGAATGCATTTGAAGGAATAGTGACACTGGATTGGAGCAACTAACTCTCCTCCTCCTTTTTTTTTTAGGTTTTACCAGACAGACAGCTGTGTGTTCGAGCTCTTTATGACTATCAAGCAGGTAATTCAGTGTATAGCTGATTATATAGGAGTGTATGAAAGAAAGTGCATGCACACGCACACACACACAAATTTGAATTCTTTATTTAGGTTCGCATTTTCAGAATACATTGCAGGGGCCCAAATATAATTCCATTGCTGTCATGTTGGGTCGTTTAACATGTGTCATTTCATAGTTACAAGCAAGCTTCTAGGATGTACACAATATATGCTTACATGCACATATATACACACATACTCTACATATATATTGGTGGTATAATATACAGTATATAATAATGATGTACAATAAGCATATAGAAAATACCACTAACACCATGGGAGTTGTGGGTACAGAAAACATCTCCAAATGCAGCGGCTGCAAATAATGGAGAAGCTTGAGCAATATTTTGCAGTCTGCTTTGCTTCACACTTGTCCAACCCTATAATCCATAGGCCCCTGACTATGCACATGGCCCAGGCTGCCAAATATACTGTAAACACAATTAGCTGACACTTGTAGCCAAGCTGTATAATGGCTTGTACCAGTGGCTGGTACTTTAGTTGTTTAGAGATAAACGCTTCTTCTAAACTAGAATCAAAAGTACAGCCCACTTCCAACAGGGACATCTCACTGTGGCCCTCATCAATCACAATGACATCCGGTGAATTTGCATGTACGTTTGAGAATACATGGGGGTCACTGCGTTGGAACATTTGGTTTCATAAGGGAGTTCTTATGTATTACAACAGAGGGGTGTAGGGTAGATGAGACGTCCTTGGTTATAACGTCAACAATTCTATCGTGTCTGGATATGAATAGACCTTTGTTAAAATGACAACGCTTTAATATATGGGACATGGACACACACACACACACACACACACACACACACACACACAGTTTACCATAATTCTCTGTGTTCCCACAGAGGACGATTCAGAGATCTCTTTTGAGCCTGGTGACATCATAAGCGATGTGGAGACTGTGGACAAGGCCTGGTGGAGGGGCTGCAGCAAGGACGGGCGTCAGGGGCTCTTCCCAGCCAACTACGTAGAGACCATCTAGACACACACACACACCGCGCTCAGGGACTGAGCACTCTGTCTCTGCGGAGCTCCTGGTGACCATTCCAAGATGTTGAGGAACCCAGACGTCCTGTTGAGCCCAGCAGGCTGATGAACACAGACACGCTGCAGCGCGGCCCGACCAGCTGACTGAGAGAGAGGGATCATGGGAGCGCATGTCTACAAGGCCAACAAGTCCCACACGTCCTGTTCCTTCTCACCATAGAAAACATCTCTGAAGCCCCTCAAGTGATGAGTCAGCCTACAGAACCTGTTATTCACTATATGGGAAAAAAAAAAATCATGATGTAACCTTTGAACTGATTTTGGCGTTTTATGTTTGCTTCTGTATCAACAATTATGTTTTGTATTACGTGTTCTAATTTTTTATTTTATTTTATCCAAGCTCATCTGATCTTTGCATTATGTTAACTTTACATAGCCTATATACAAACTGAAAAAAGTATGTTTGTAAATCAGACTTTCCTTTCGGAGTAAGAACCTTTTAAGAAGTCACTTTATGTCTTAATACTCTCCACTTGTACATAAGCATGTATAGTAACAGCCACATGGTTTCTTATGCCATATTCCAGGTGTGTATGGTTGTTGTATTCGCTATGTACTTACTCAACACTTACAAATACTACAAACTCATATCCTGTCTGCTTGTGATTGAACCTGGTCATTTCTCATTTTAACATCTGCAAGGGACATTCACTAATTAGATTGTGGTAGCAGCTATTGAGGATGAAAACTTGAATATTAGGCCTGAATAGACTGAAAAGAGAGACTACTGTGGGCCCAAAAAGCTTTAGATTTGCTTCTACAAGGTTTGTAATGTTCGCTTTGACTGCTGAATAATTATTTTTCATTTCTCACCCTCCGGGCTCCAGCTTCTCCACTTTCTGGAAATCATTCGCATTTGCTGTATGAAATTGTGACCTGTATTAATACAACCTGGTCCTTTGGCTCTGTGTCGAGCACTGGCACTTGACCCAGCAACCGTCCAATTAGCAGCCCTCCTCCCCAGACATCTTTCTGTCTGTGTGAATTGTGTGAACTCACACTGTGATCAGGATCAACCAGTTTCTAGGCACCCAATCAGCAGGGTGGAGAGTTTCTCAGGTGAGTAGAGTTTGACAGGACTGCTGCCTGGGTGTATGCAGTACAGTATATAATTACCTATGGCTATTGGATTGACTGGTTATTTGAACTTTCTTAATGTATATTGAGCTCATAATGTTTTAGAAGTACATAATATAGAATGAGAAGTAGTAAAGTTTAAAACAAAAACACACAGACATGACCAGGTGCTCAGGTTTTCCACGGTCAATCATGTCTCATGATTTGTGAGCCAGTGTGAATCAATCAAAGGAGCAAATCCCATGTAGACTGCAGTGATGCATGTCCACCTCTGGAGGGAGACATTGCTTTTTCTAACATTGGGCTGTGCCAGAAAGACAAAGCCAGAATACTTTGGCAGACAGAGAAGGTTTACTGTTTCAGAGAATTTTTCAAAGCTAAAAATGACTAATTCGGCTACACCTCAAATAAGATTTCTCCCCATGGCTAATAATGATTGATTGAATGTGACATTTAATATGTCTTCCAAAACTAAATATTTTGTGGGGGGGGGGCTCTGTTCCGCTCTTGCAGTGCCAGTTCAATAACACTGTTTGGCAGGTCTGTTTGTGGTTGAGAAACGTAGAGGTAATGCTTGACATGGCCCTCATCCTGTCTCAACTGATGTCTGTTGACACATGAGTAATTATATATCTTAGTTGCCCCCAGAAGGAAAGTAGTCAGTGATATTTTGAAAAGGTGATAAGGTTGTTATGAAATGGTGCTGTCACCAGAGGAAGATGGAGAGCAGACTCTTAGGCTGTCACTATTCACTATTCACAAATAATAGTCACTATTATTTGACTAAACTAAACTAATCTAAATATGAATAAGAAATTCATGAACATTGACCACTATTACCATAACGAACACCGTCTAATTTCAAATGAGTACAGTATGTGATCGTGTGCGTCTGCGAATGCATGCGTCTATCTGTTTGTGTACAGTATGTGTGTGTGTGTGTGTGTGTCTGTCTCTGTGTAGCCTGTCCCTCATCTCATGGGTGTCCTCAGACCTGGTTGGGCTGCCATGTCTCTTTGGATTAGCAGGAGCGATGGGGAACCCCTGATTAATGTGCCAGTCAACTTTCCCTCACAGCCTCTGAGGGATGTTTTTTACTGCTCTGCGACCCCAGTAAGAGAGCCCCCTAGCCCACGGTGCTGAGACAGATATCTGATGTGTGTGTGTGTGTGTGTGTGTGTATGTGTATCTCTGGTGGTGTACCCACTTCCTGGGTGGCCCTTGTGCCCTCCTGGTACTATCTGCTAATTGACAGGCCCTATCAGCCTGGTGGTTGGCAGAGCTGACGTGTGTGGGCGGGTCGATGTGAGGCGCCGCCGCGGAAATGCCACTCACGGCGGGATTATTGGCAGCACCGACGCCAGCCGCACAGCGCTAATCTGACCTGGCTGCAGATAGCTTGTGGCACCAACTCGGATTCTGTTCCAGAACACGCACACACACGCACACACGCACCCACCCACACACACACACACACACACACACGCACACACACACACACGCACCCACACACCCACACACACACACACACACACACACACGCGCGTGCATGATTGTTGCCTGTCCAGTCAGTGTGCCTGGGGCTGGCCTCCTCCTCCTTTGCCCTATGAAAGTTCCCACTCTGTGTTTGAGTGCTCTTTTGCATAAACAGGCATGGCTCAGCCCAGACTGACAACACTCTTCTCAACAGGCCCCAATGATAAACAGACAGGCCCCTCTCCTGTCTCTTTTCTTATAGTCTTTTCTTTTCATTAGAAGATGAAAGACATCTTCAGCATCTTTTTCTTTTAGCTTTATTATTTATTATAAGCTATAGGGCAATAGTACGTTTAACATCTGACCAACAGCTTATATAAAGCTTTAACTTGATCTCCACATTGCCATTTCACTTCTTCCTCTAAGATCTAATCTTCCAAACCTTAGAGATAGATAAGGCCAGACAGTTTTTGCTGTCAACATGGAAACACTAATTTCTGTGACCTTTTTTCTGGCAAAGCTCACTGTCCCCACCACAGCCGTCAAAAAAAAATTCCCCTCCACAAGTCACAAACACACACACGCACACGCGCGCACACACACACACACACACACACACACACACACGCACACGCGCACACACACACACACACACACACACACACACACACACACACACACACACAACCTTACAATAAGGCAGGATTAGAAGATCACTCTGTCTCAGAAGAAATAGGACTCACAAGCTAGTGACCGGTTGGCCACATTTTCATCCTCTGGATTTTTCGTGATGTGATTCCCTTGAGGCGGTTATACTTTTATGATGCCATTCCTCCGTTTGCGATCAGACTGCGTGTCCCATTGTGATTCCACGGTTGGAGAGCCGGGCTGGTGAATGGTTAAATCTCTCTGCTATTGTAGAGGAATCTTCAAAGTGAGCAGAAAACCACAGAGACATGCTGTGAGCTGGTAATTAATGGCGCAGACTGAATCTGGATGGTTTATTATCTGATTTTCAAGATGAAAAACCAACATTTCTGCTGCAACAGGCCATGACCAAATGACTTATTTCATCTTCAAAACGTTTTCCTGGAAAACTATCCCCGCAAAATATGAATTTGATTTTTTTTCTTTGAAAACCAAAAGTGATTTTGGTCTTCATTAACTCATATGTGGTTCCAGTAGAAAGTGCGCTGTATGGCTTCTCTTTATTGGATTCTTATTCATACCGATCCTTTACATTTCCACTCAGCAAATTGGCATGGGATGTGTTTTGCTAAAAGGAGCTCATCTGGTCATTAGCATAATGTTCGCTTCGGATAGAAAGGTATAGCAGAAAAGATTAATAAAACCATAAAGGGTATTCGGAGAGCACAGGCCTCCGCCCATGAATGCATTTTGTTGGTGTAACCGAGTTGAAATGGTTAAAGTCACAGCTTTTTGGTGGCATAACTAGTAGTGGTGTTTATGACAGGTGGTAATGTGTGAACATAAATCAGAGGACCTGGGTATGATGCCAGTGTGGGCAAGTTGCAGGAGGAAGCGATACTGACGAGTGATTGCACTGACATCTATTAGATCAACATGTGCAGTTGTTGAATGCTGCTAAAGGACAACAAACCAACTCACGTATCCTTTGCCCAGCGACGTTGTCAATTAAATCAAATGGTCATAGGTCGATGCAGGACATCTTGTATTGGTTATAAGCATTGTGATTAAAGGTGGAGTTTATTGTTAGGGTTCCAAAACAAGACTAGTGTCAACAACTTACAGTATTAGCCTTAGACCACAAAGCCTGTGAAGCCTCCAATCAACAACCAAGCGAACAAAAAGCTGTTGATGTGCATGTGTGAGTATGGATGCTAATATATGTTTGTGTGTGTGTGCACGCGTGGGCTGTGTTGAGATGTCAATGACCCCGGTTGTTATCGGAGGTGATGGGCGGCCTCTGACCTCTGTGACTCACACAGAACGGCCAGTGGCAGCATAACCATTGCTGCCAGATGCTGTGATGCCTCTCTCTAATCGACTCTCACAAGTGACCGTGATAGGGGACGCCCAGGGTGGCATCTCAGAGAGACAAACACATCAGATAGGCCCAGGCCCTGTGCCCTAACTGGCCTTAAGGTCAGGCTTCATAATGTGAGATTGTGTTTCTTCACACAGGCTAAGGCCTGGCCTTTGGTGACAACCTGTTTCTTTTTTTTTCTTGGCTCTTTGTCATGTTTTTCAGGTCACTGAGCCTGGATTTGTCTCATTAGTGCACTGTATGAGTGAACACAAGGGTGTAGGTTTGGTTTGAACATTGGTGGGGACAAATATTTTGCCATCCTATTTGCAAGCTGGTTACAAACATGAACATGCATTGCAGAGGGCATACATTTTGAAAACAGCTTTAGGTTTATTCACACAGTTTGCATGTTCTCCCCATGCTCACTTGGGTTCCCTCCACATAGAATGGAGTTGTATGAAAAACATGCAGAAGAACAGATGCTCTTCAGTCCTGACCAGAACTTGGACTGAGCTCTTGGACATTGTCCCTGGGTGCCAAGGCTGCCCACTGCTCTTAGCTGCCCCTGAAGGAGGACAGCTGGAATGGGAGAAATGCAGAGGATAAATTCCACCGGCGACCATGTGTTTGTGTGTTGTGTGCAGGGTTATAATAGTTTTGCTTTTTTCATTAGTTTTTATTTTTATATCGTTTTAACTTTTTGTGTTCAATTTCAGTTTAGTTTTAATTAGTTTTTAAAGCAGATTTGTAGTTTAGTTTATTTTAAATTTTTTGATAATGCTTAGTTTTAGTTTAGTTTTTATTAGTTTCAGTATTAGTTTTTTTTTTTCTGCGCTAGCCTCGTGAGACCATCCTGATCTCGTGAGCTCATGTTGTTTCACTCTGTGCAAAACAAACCATCTGGCGAACGTCAGATTACTTCTGTGCAGGGGCACAGCTAAAGAAATAATGGAGGATGGATTTCATATCCATCCAAAATACTAGGCTTATGTATGGAATGAAAAAGACTAAAACTAAGACATTTTCTCTACAATTTTAGTTTATTTTAGTTAGTTTTGTAAACACACAATGCAGTTTTAGTTAGTTATCGTTTTTTTGTAAAGCCTAGTTTTTATTTTTATTTCAGTTAACTAAAATGTTTTTTCACACCTAGTTTTCATTTTTTAGTTAGTTTTCGTTAACTATAATAACCTTGGTTGTGTGTCGCCTCTCACTCACACCTGTGTTGTGTGTAATTTCCGTGTGGCGAATAAACGACCCTCCAAGTGACGTGATTAAGGACGCCTTTGATCTTGTTACTATCTTCAAATGGTCTTTGTTCAATAGTTGAGTAAGTTGAAGTCAAATCAAAAAGGCACTGGTAATCGAAACTTAATGCAATGGCTTTATTTGTATGTACAGTAACAGACAATTAAAACCGGTAAAGCTCTCGAGAGATACTACCCCGGACCGATGCCTCACGGGGTCTTATATACCCCGTATCTGATGTGAGAACACCTGCTTTCTCACGCAGTGTTGTTTCTTAGCCTGATCCGTTATCTACTGGCCAATTACTGATCACGGTTAATGTTACTTTGCTCACAGCTGCGTTCCCACGGAGCAACTGCTCTCCCCCTCCCTTACAGAACTGGCCTACTGTTTTGTCCGACTGAGCTAGCCGGGCCTAAAACTGACTTTTAAGAATAGACACATAATATAATCTGGATTAGAACAAAGGTTCGAGCTTAGTTAGGCAAATTAATACACGACATTTCCCCCCTTTGTGACTATAGAGTCACAGATCAATATTCATACAACAGAATGATTAAAAACATAATAAAAAGTTAAGTATAAGAGTTACCAAACTAGAGGCCAGATAAAACTTCATTCACAATGATTCATATTGGCTAAAAACAATCACATAGTAATAGTATTGGCCTCAAAATATCAAAGATACAAACTAATATGATATAGCTTACTTTTAGATGCTCATCAGTTACTTTGTAGGCAAAAAATGGTTTATTCTAGCACGCCTTCTGGCCACACTTAATGCCATTAGGCAGATTAATGATCCTTCATTGCCCAAAAACAATCACTCCTTACCATCAAGCGTTTCACTGACAGAGCCGCGCGGGTTTGATTCCTAAGAACCCACCATTGCCCGGAAACCCCAGACAGCTACGGCAACCTTTCAGCGAGAAGCCTCATAAACCACAAAGTAACTGAAGTTCCAGTGCTTACATTGTACCCTCCAGTGTGAATATAAGATTTAAACAGTGTAATACCAAACAGCCTTAACGGCAATCACAGTACGCTCTTAATGCATGTCATGTATTATAGTAGGCACAACATCATTGGCAGTGTTTTACTTAATGATTGACAAACTTATTGTAAACAACTTAAAAACATTGTGCACTAAAATTGACTCATGTGTGGTGGTGGAACTGCCACGCTATAATACACATTGAATACTGAAGTGGGGTGTAGTGAGGTTACATGAATATAGTCCCACAATTACCCATTACTGGGTGATGCTTTTCAGATTGGGCCGACTTTGCCCTTCAGCCGACCATCTCTCGTCTGGATGACCCGCTTGAGTGACTGGACGTCCCCCTTGAGTGACTGAAAGTCCCCCTTCATTGACTGAAAGTCCCCCTTCATTGACTGAAAGCCCCCCTCCATTGACTGAAAGCTCCCCTTCATTGACTGAAAGCCCCCCTCGACCCCCTTCACCGTGGTGATGAGCTCTTTGAGGACTTCAATCACTTTGTAAGTCTCTCTGGCTGGCTGCGCTCGATACTTTTGACGTGCCTTCGCTCGGCCACGCATATAACGCACCTTTTTCTTGCCTGCTTCACCAGGGATCCTCCTAGTGAACTCGACGAACCTGGATTTTGGCAACTCGGCCAAGGCCTCTCTGACTTCCCAGGTGTCGGGAAAGTCATCCATATCCACTTCCCCCTCTGACATAAGTGCTGTGTGCACCCCATACTCAGATTCGTCATCTGTGTCAGAGTGGTGTGGAGTTGTGGGAACTGGTGAAGTGACGGGGCTTGTGGGGCTCCAGATGGGAGAGGGAGGGGTCTGAGTTGGCGCTGGGGTCTCAGATGGCGCTGGGGTCTCAGATGGCGCTGGGGTCTCAGATGGCGCTGGGGTCTCAGATGGCGCTGGGGTCTCAGATGGCGCTGGGGTCTTCCTGAAGTTTCCCCCCCCTCTTCCCTGCAGTGCAGTGTAGTTACGATCTCTCTGTTGAGTTGAACCGCCCCCAGCGGTCGGGACCTCCGCAGTCAGCAGTTGGTACAGGATGGACTCCGTCTCTCTTTGGCCCAGACGGGACGGGTAAGGGGCCATCCTTGATGGACCTGGTGCAGATCTCGGGCTGGTTGAACCGGTGCCACCGGCGCTCCATGTGGTTCTCCCTGTAACGGTGTAGGACTGCCTACCATACACTGCTTCTATCTGGACTGGGGGCGTTATACCAGGACCGACAGGTGCTGGTGTGTGTGGCAAGAATTCTCCCTGAACTGGGGTAAACCGACCCGTAGAACCCTGAGCTCGGGCTCGGGTTTGGTAATAGCTATTCTGACTCATGTCTGGCAGATATTGGCCTATACTAGGAAATGTGGGGATTGGCCAGAACTGCGGATCTTCCTGGGGAGCAAAGCTAGATGTAGAAGTGGGGTATTCTATTTTGCGCACTGGCGGCAGGTTGCGGTAGACAGCCGGTGTCAAGGATACAGTTTGGGGCCTGATCGGACTGATATCTATCTGGGGTGCTGGTAGGGGTTGGGTCTGCATGGCCTGGGACTGGACCGGCTGGCCAAAGGGCTGCTGGGGTAGGCCAACGTTGTCCCTCCAGTAGTTTCCCTGGTCCATGATTTTCTATCAAACAATTACTCAGAGTTAGATTTGCAGTCATTGGTCATACACAGAGATATCCATCATTTTGACCCATTAATCTAAGCCCACCATTGGTCGAGCTCTTCCATATTGGAATACAAATGGTCACACTCTTGTGGTTGGACTATAGCATCGTCTGATTGTAAGATTGACATTTGATCTATTTGGCTTTCTTCCTCCAACCTAACTCTGCGCTGTTGGACCTGTACCATAAATTGACCAATGGTTATTTTTGATACCTGTTTTAACGCTAGGCTAGCAACAGGCACTACGCAACATGCTGTTATTAATATAATCAAAAGGATACAGGCTACCACTATCCCTACACCCCTCAGGACCTTGCTCCATGACAGGTTTTTAAGCCAATCCCACCATTGTTCAGTTTTGGTGTTCCAGTTAGAATTAATCACATGTTCATCGCGTAGTAGTTTGAGTTTGGACAAAGCCGTTGTAAGGTTCCCTCCTTCTCCAGTGTGCTTAGGTATTACTGAACAGCATTCTTCACCTATTTGTTGGCATACTCCCTGATCTTCGGCTAGGAGTGTTTCAATTACAAACCTATTTTGCAGAGCCATAAGAGATACAGCATGCAGTTGTTCTCTCACACCCTCAAGCGCGCGTATGGTGTAATTAATAAACCGCTGTTGGTTGTACCACATGTAATTGATCCACCTACTGTTACGAGCGAGGTACTGCGCGTTAATTATTTGTCCGTAAAACGGTACTGACCCTGCGATTTGCCCTGAAATTATCCAGGACTCGCTTATGGCTTTATGGTCATCGGGCGCACCAAACGGTTCTTGATTCCATGCTATGTAAACCTTATCATCTGTTTTCCATTTTTGGCCAATGTCTCTCTTTTTCCTATCTCCTGATAATGTTGATGGGGCTAAAACTGTTATTTTCCCTGTTAGCATTGTGGGTGCACAGATCCCTTCCCAGCTGTTTGGAAGGTGAGTGCGAATTTGCTCATCTTTTTCACATATCCAAAACATGTCCCCTATTGGGACGGTTCCCCCAGAATAATCTGGAATTGTGTATTGTGAGATTTGCGTCTCCTCTAGCTGATAGATAACCCTCTTTCCATTTACTACTAGTTGTTGACATTGGAAATTTGCCTTCTTTGTGGTATTACATAGTTTGAGGTACTCTGTTTTGTTTCCGTTTCCACTTTTGTCGCTTGGGTACCATGTTATGTTTCTACACTGCACTAGACCCTTTCGGTCGGTTAGTTTTGGAGTTGTACGTGTGACCGTTTGTCGCAGCTTTTCTCCTCTCACTATACAGAAAGGAAATACTAGGTCCGGTGGAATCCTCACTACCGGAGGTAGAGGGTATTCTTCTTTTGACGCGGCGGATATATTTAATCTAACCGGACATACTTGTGTATCTTGGCTCCAACCGACGGTCTTTTGATTGTGGCGTCCTGCCAAAAACATGGCACATGGTGCAAAGCAATGTTCGATTTTTGGACATTCTCCTATTTGACTTCCTGGAATTGGTCTTAAACTAGGCAACCTTTTAGCATTATAGCATGCCACACATGTTTCATTACTCACTTGTCTGGCAGAGAAGTTTAGCCACTGGTAGAACATATTTGAGCCCCATTGTGTTGTTTTCACCCTGTTGATGGTGACAGCCCTACCCCCTGACACATCCCTTCTCTGCCTGTAAGTCCCAGTAAGCTTGACTACTCTCTTAGCTTTTGCCAGCATCATGATTCTCCCATTGAGTGTGTCCTCACAGTGTGCTGGCAGGCGGCAGATGACCGTAATGGTTATTGACCCTGTTGTGGGGCATTTGTCTCCTACTGCCCAGCTATAGATTCTGGTTTTCTCTGAGGTTACAGTCAGTGCCAGATGTCTTGGGACAACTTTCGTGTATGTCAGATTTGTCTTTTTCCCCATGACAATTTCCCCTTGATCTGCAGCCAATACCCCTGTGGCCAGAGCACATCTTGCCAATGTCTCTTTGTCTTCCTTGGTGTATGTGTGGTTTAGGAATCTGTCAGGCATGGGTTTTTTGGTGGATTCCTGGGATGGCCTGCTGCTCTGAGGGGGGTCAACATAGTGCATTCTGTATGCCAGTATCATTAAGCATATTGCTGATATTAACATAAAGAGGCTACCCCCCAATACCCACAGGTCAACCTCATCCTGCTTTCCCTTTCTCATCCCCTGCCTGTTCTGTTTCTTCCCTGGCCTAGGTTTCGACATTATTTTTAACTCTATTTTAAGTGTCTGTTGTTCATTGTCTTTCTGGTCCACTGCTAGTGGATCGACTGCTGGTGGCGCTGTTGGTTGAAGTGCTTCCAGTTGAAGCGCTCCCTTTTTCTCCTCGTCCGGCCAGTCTTTGAGATCGCCTGACTCCCTGAGGGGAGGCCTCGCCTTCCCCGTCCCGGTGTTGTTCATGCTCCTGCGGGGCGGTGTCACCTGCCCCTTTCAACCCCGGAACTGTTGCTCTTCTTCTAAAGGCCTCCTGTGTCCTTTCAGGATCTTCTGCTCTGCAGCAATGATTTAGGTGGAACCAAAACTTCTTACCGTCAACTTTTACGGCTGTTCTGGTGGCTAGTCGGACTTTGAATGGTCCGTCTCGTCTGGGCTCGTTCCACTTTCTTTTGAACACCTTCACGTATACCCAGTCTCCTGGAGAGATTTTCTGCAGTTCCTCAGCGATCTCCGCCTCTCTCTCCTCTGTGGCTCCTTTCACCTGTTGGAATACAGCTTTATGGATTTGGGTTAGCTGCTGTAGGTAGCTTTTCAGCTCCCTTTCCAATTTTTCAAGAGAGGGCCCATCGATGGGGCCCCTCGTGTGCGGCACTGGCATGGGTCGACCCGTTAGCATTTCATGCGGGGTTAAGTGTGTTATTCGGTTAGTACTTGATCTCATACTCATTAGTGCTATTGGTAAAGCTTGCAACCAGTTCAGCTGGCTGTCTTGCATAATTTTTGCTATCTTTGCTTTCAGCGTGCCATTCGCACGTTCTACACTACCTTGGCTCTGTGGGTGATATACGCACCCATATCTCTGCCTGATTCCCAGCATCCTGAAAGCTATTCTGGCTATATCTGCCACAAAGGCTGAACCGTTGTCTGAACTTAATGTGTCCGGGATGCCAAACCTGGGGAATACTTCTTTACACAAAAATTTTGCCACTGATCGTGCATCTTCTCCAGCTGTTGGAACTGCTTCTATCCACCTACTAAATCTGCAAACTACTACAAGAATGTATCTCATTTTCTGTATTCGCATTGTCATGTCTACGTAATAAATCATTAAGTGCCGAAAAGGTCCATCCGGAACTGGAATATGTGCTATTGGGGCTGAAAAAGTTTTTCTAACATTTAATCTTGCACAGACGTCACATTGTGCTAAAGTTCTGTCTACCGTGGCCGCTAAATACGGTGACCACCAGTTCTCTTGTAGACATCTAATCACTTCCCCCCTTGCGCAATGGCTAATGCCATGCGCATTTCTAATAGCAAACCCAAGTAACGAGATAGGCAGCACAAAATGTCCCTGATGACTGCGCCATAGTCCTTGTAGAGGACCAGGTGAGGCTTTGTATGAAGCCCCTCTTTTGGCCCATATAGATTTCTCCTGAGGAGAAGCCCTACCTTGTGCTAATATAAGAGACGGAATGGTTACAAGTGGTTCTATGTCTTCCGCCAAGATTACAGGCCCCATCGTGATACCACTACCTGTTGCGGCTTGCCTGGCTGCTTCATCAGCCTTGTTATTGCCAATAGCAATGATTGAATTTGTTTTTTGATGTGCTGGGCATTTAACAATAGCTAACGCGGTGGGTAAAAGCATGGCTTCTAACAACTGTGAAATGGCATCTCCGTGAATGATGGGAGTACCGTCAGCTCTTTGAAAACCTCTCTGTTTCCATATGTTGCCGTAAATATGACAGACTCCGTACGCATAGGCTGAGTCCGTATATACGTTTAATCTTTTACCAGCAGCTAGTTTACATGCGACAGTCAGTGCCTTAATCTCTGCCAGTTGTGCAGAACATGGTTGTGCTATGTGTAAGCTCTGAATGTCTCTGAATGATTCACCATCATCTTCTAATTGAACCACACCATAACCGGCGTGATTTCCAGTAGCATCACGGAAACATGAACCATCTACAAACAAAGTAAGATCAGCTGGGATCGGTGTGTTATGTAAATCGTCTCGGGCACGCATAAATGTGTTTGTTGCTAAAATGCAGTCATGTGGCGTACCATCTGTCGGCAGTACCATTCTGGTGGCCGGATTCACTGTACTACATCGCTGAATTGTCAGTTCTGGTGCAGAAAGTATTACCTCATACCCGGTGCGTCTGGCATGTGTCAGTACGAATCGTTGGCTAGTGAGTAAAGCATGTAGCTGGTGGGAGGTGTATAAAATCACTGGATGTCCCATAGTAACAGAGGAAGCTTTCTGAAATGCAAACGAGGCTACCGCTAACCCTTGATAACATGGAGGTAATCCGGCCTCAACATTATCTAATTTAGTACTATAGTATGCTATGGGCTGCTTCCCTATCGGGGTGTCCTGCATTAACACGGCATTAGCATATCCTGCTCTTTCAGCTACATACAAATGAAAAGGTTTAGAGTATACTGGGTTTCCCAAGGCTGGTGCAGATTTTAGGTCACCTTTTAGGGCCATGAACGCCCCTTCAGCTTCTTCTGTCCACTGTAACTGACTTTTTTGGTCCTGTTGACCAGCAGCACGTATAAGAGCACGAAGTGGAGCTGTTTTAAATGCATAATCACAAATCCAGGGTCGACTGTATCCAGCCATCCCCAGAAAAGACAACAGGTGCCCTACTGTCTGTGGTTTGGGAGTTTTTATTATGGCCTCTATCTGGGATTTAGCTATGTGTCTCTTGTCACCACACAATTGTCTTCCTAGATACTCTACACTAGGTTGACAAAACTGTAACTTATCCTTACTAACTTTATGCCCTCCTTCAGCTAGTCGTGTCAGTATTGTTATAGAGTCCCTTTCACACTGTTCTTTAGTATCACTGCAGATCAGTAGATCATCTACATACTGTAATAGTGTACTTGATACATGCAGATCCT
Source organism: Borostomias antarcticus (assembly GCF_949987555.1). NCBI lineage: Eukaryota > Metazoa > Chordata > Actinopteri > Stomiiformes > Stomiidae > Borostomias > Borostomias antarcticus. The sequence goes on along the minus strand of NC_140256.1, from coordinate 11,530,676 downwards.
GTAAGTCTTGTGCTAACACTCTGTTAAACGCTGATGGGGAATCTGCGAATCCTTGAGGAAGTCGTGTATAGGTGAACTGCGAATTTCGATAGGTGAATGCAAATAAATGTTGCGAATCTTTATGTATTGGGACACTGAAAAATGCAGAACATAAGTCTATGACTGTGTACCATTTTGTGTTCGGTGGGATGTTTGATAATAGTGTGTGCGGGTCAGGGACAACGGGTCTGGGAACCTCCACAACTGAGTTGACAGCTCGCAAATCATGCACCAATCGGTAATCGTTTGAATGTGGCTTCTTTATTGGAAAGATGGGTGTATTACAGGCGCTTCTTGTTTTTATTAGTACGCCTGCATTCACCAGACCTTCTATTATAGGGCCTATACCCTCCGTGGCATGTTGTTTAAGAGGATATTGTCTTTGGTATGGCAAACGTGCTCCCTCTTTTACCTTGATTAGTATGGGTTGTGCAGATTTTACTAATCCTACGTCTGTTTTGTGTTTGGACCATAAACATTGGGGCACCTGGGCCAAAAGACCCTCCTGTTCTACAGTTAACATCTGATGCACGGGCGCCTTAACTGTAACGAGAACTCGTTCTGCTGTTCCTACGTCATATATTTTTGAAGATATTCTTAAATACTGTGCATCTGGGGATACATGGATATACTTGCTGCCGGTTTTCTCCCACTCCGGTATCTGCATGGCTGTTCTAACCATAGGGCCTAGCTCATGGGACTGATATCCCTCAGATACCATTAAGGTGACGTGTGGGGTGGAGTTATTCACCTGAAACCATTCTTGTAATTCTGGTGGAAGTGTAACTCCTGCTGCTGCCCCCTGGGGTCCTATATAAATGTCATTGCTAATTAGTGAATACTGCTGTTTGTTAATCATTTCCTGAAAACACCTATCATAGTCAAACTCTGCAGGAGTTAGTTCAGTGAGATATTGAAGTGTACAGTGCAGGGGCAGTTCTGGGCTTTTAGCTTGCCCTACCTTGGTGCGTATCCACGGTTCCCATTCTATCCACCGCTGTTTCAGTGCTGATTCCTGTGGGGTAAGTTTTACCCAATAAACTACTGGGTGTTTGTCTTTGTGTATGATTACGCGACCCTGTACAACTCTACCGGGCCTGTATTTGTAATCGTGACCTGTTGTCAAAGTCATCATTTGTGTGAGTGGTTCTTCGGGGAAGGTAATACTTAGTCCATCTTCTGTACATGTGATGTTTGCCCCTAGAGGGCACAAAATGTCTCTTCCTAACAGATTGACGGGTGATTGAGCAGCATATAGTATGGGTGCCACAACTTCTTTATCGGCTATGAGCATCGTGATTGGCTTGGTGAGGGGTACAACTTGTGTCTTCCCAGAGAAACCTACTGTTCTTATTGATGAGCTAGAAAGGGGCAATTTACATCCGTCACTTCCAATACACGAATATGTTGCCCCTGTATCGATCATGAATGTGTGGTGTTTACCAAGTATTGTTACTGGTATATTGGGCTCGTCATGCGGTTTTAACGAGATAATTGGTGTCATGGTGTTCCCCTCCGGTTTCTCTAGGCACCCCTAATCCCAGTCTGCCGCAGGGCCTAACCATGGATTTGCTGGGCAATTTCTTCTGAAATGGCCCATTTCCCCACACTGCCAGCATTCTCTTGACGGTCTTTGGGGTTCTTCTGCCATATTTGGTGTTGACTGCGGGCGTCTGGTTTGTTGTTGACGCTGTTCACCTTGTTGCTCTTCTGCCTGTGGATTTTGCTGTTGTCTTTGGGGGGCATAGTTCCGTTGGCCGTACCGTTGCTGTTGGCCTCCTCTCCATCCTCCGCGTCCTCGCTGCATTGGCCTGCCTCGGCCTCCCAGATCCTCGCGACGGTATTCTGCTGCTGGGTTGACATGCACGTGGATGGGAGGATATGCAGATTGAGTTGTGGGTGGACAGCGTGGCATCGTCTGAGTGGGGGGTCCTGGACCTAGTTGTGGTTGGGTTAGAACTTGGGATATGACTGGGGCCTGAGTGAGGGTTTCTTCAGTTTCCGCCATCAGTGGGGTCTGAGCCTTTGCTTTTTCTTTCTTTTGTTTCTGAGTTAGCTCTCCCAGTTGCAGTGCTGTGAGTTTGTTGGCCAACACTTTGCTCAGCTCTTCTACATCTTGCTTTTCTTTTCTGTACATGTCCACATGATGGACGATGTGTTCTGAGAATAGTGGCCACTCCATCTTTGCCAATCCTACTACTCCATCCAATTTCCTCTGTACTTCGCCTGGCATGGCCTTTTTAACCATCAGTTTGAATAGGCTCTGACAGGTGCTGTTAGCGTTCCAAGCACTCCCTGTCTCGTCAAGCCATTTTCGTTGGAAGTCATGTAGGAACTTGGTTGGACATTCGCCATCTTTCAGCTTCTCTCCTTCGAGCTTGGTTGGATCCATCTTCTCTGGATATTTCTTTCTGAGCTCTGCCCATACCACGGTGCGATGTCCTCCGAACCCCACTCCGTTGTAGGTGACTCCGGCCATTACTCCTGGTAGTTGGGCTCCTTCGAAGATCTCGTCCGTGGTTTGTTTTCCAGCCACGTTCATCAGTAATGCCTTAATGTCCCCCAGGGCCAAAGTTACTCCTGCTGTACTTTCTTCTAACGCTGTTATCCATTTATTTGCCCCTTCCGTGACGTTCGGTAGTCGTGCGACCAGACCTATCAGATCCATGAATCCCCATGGTACGTATGCAGGAGCCTGTCCGGGTCCTTTGATTACTAGTGGGCAAATTCTCTCAGTCGACCACTGTGTTTCGATTTGCGGGTCACTCTCTCCCCTTCTTATGAGCCGTAGTCCTGGGTTTCTCTCCCAGCTTGAACTCCTAGTTCCTTCCGTTCTCCTACTCCGGGGCTTGGGTGCTCTCTGACGTTCTTCCTCTTCAGAGTCGAACTGTGGCTGTTCTGTTGGGCGCAATGGCTTCATGATGCCTGTCAGGCTTACTTCCATTTCTCCACGATGGTCGGGTTGCTTCTCTTTTCCTGAACAAGGTCTGTGGAAGCTTGTGGTCGGGGGTGACGGTGTGAACAGTTCTTCCAACTCGTCACAATTCCTTTCAGCTACTTGTATTCTTCTTGCGTTATCTAAAAGGAGTTCTTGTACTTTGTTTATGTTAATCGTCTGTCTGTCTTTTGCTGGTATCCCCGTTGAGCTCTCCGGGTACAGGGCATCTCGATCTTCCTGTTGACTTGATGGTGGTATGTGGTTTACCTCATCTTGGTCATTTCGTCTTTGTCCAGTGGGGGTCGTGTTTGGCGGACCGGGCCCCAGACTGCTTTCTGGACGTAGAGACTCCCTCCTTCTTTCTCTCGGGTGTTGTTGCTGTTCTTCTTCTTGTAGCAATCTATACAACCGTCTATCTTCTTCCTCCTCGGGTCTTTCTCTCTCAGTTCTTTGGTGGGTGGATGCAGCCGCTGTCGTTGGTTCTGCTGGAGCAGGCGCAGGTTCTCTTATTGTCAGGGTGAAGTCCCCTTTGATTGCACAATTCAATTCTTCTCTGGCCTTGTCTTCTCCCGCTGGTATCACTGGATAGAGCCCTGCTCTGAATGGGTTTGGGCGGCCGAATGGGTTCAGTCTGCCTGGATACAGGGGAGGGTCGATGTACGCTGTGGGAGCCGTGGGGGTCGTGGGAGTTGTTGCTGGACTCCCTTTTTTATTATTGTCTTCTGCTTTTGGTGTGGTATTGGCTGTCATTTCTTGCTTGACTGCCTCCATCTTTTTTACTCCTCCCTCCATCCTGAACCATTGTAGCACCTCCCTTTCTTTGGATCTTTTACCTGTCCTTTTGTCACTGTTATCTTTTGCCTTGTGGTGTTTTATGTTTTGCCCCATCTCGTCACAAATCGCCACTATATAGGTACCACCTTTCGGCCACGCTGGATTTCTCGCATGCCATTTCCGCATGTATTTTAGAATTTGTTTTTTGTGTGTCGGGTGCTTTGTCACCACTAGCTCGACTGGGGTTGTTCCCTCGTTGCCCCTGTCCTTCCCATTCACTGTTCCTTGGCTCGCCCCCATGTATCCCTGTCTCGCTTGATTAGCTAGGGATCTAGGGATTTCTGCTACTCCTGGTTCGTTTGTTCTAATTAGCACTATTATCTTTCCTACTGTTACCCCTACTTTAACCTTTGGGATCTGGTGTGGGTTGTATTCTAATTTAGTTGATCCGTCTCGCTGTGGTGTTTGCTTTATGTAAACAAACTTGCCTGTATCCCACTTGACTCGCCTGGGGGTGATTGTAATACAGATCCGTGGATCTATTGCCTCCCGGTATATTCCTCCTAATAAGAAACCTTCTGGTAACCTAAAAAATGACCTTAGAGAAACCTCGGCCTCTGCTCCTGGGTTATCACACAACTGACTTAAAACTTGGTTTAAGCTTAGGGGATCCCAAAGTCCCCTCAATAACTGCCTCCAAGGTGCAGTTGGAAATTCTTCTTCTACTTGTGTTAAATTGAGAAACTTAGTTATACGCCAAAGTTTTAATCTAACATCGTCTTCTGTTTGCCACACTTCGAAACCGTCTTCGTCTATGTAGGTGCGTTCTAACCAAAAATGTGTTCGTATGCCTTTGGTTTCTGGGTCACCTTCAATGGTATGATCTGTATTAAATATCTCGTCACCGTCTACGTTCTCATCCATAAATGTGCCTTATATCGACTTGTACTGAGATGCCACCACGCCTGGTTATTGTTCGCTCTATATGAACACAAGTGTGTGGAGGAAAAACAGGTACGTCCCTTTCTGTCTGGTAAAAGCGTGTTGTAGTTGCCAGAGTCTGTATGTTTTCGTGGATGGTGGTGTTCGTGGTTATTGATACCTCTGGATGTATACACACAATTCTCTGAGTGGTTCGGACTCATATGAGCCTCCCTTCTGGTGAAAATACAATATACGTGATTGAACCTGTGTCGGGGCCCCTTTAAAAATAAATGAGATATCTATACTGTACGTATGTGTACGTGATTGTGTGGGTATGTGTGTGCGAGGGATGTGTGTATATAGTGTGTGTGTGTGTGCACGTGTGGGTGTGTGTGGTGTGTGTTGTGAGTGTGTGAGGAGAGAGAGAGTGAGAGAGAGAGAGTGAGAGAATGAGTGTGTGTGTGTGTGGTTAGAGTTTGTGTGTGTGTGTGTGTGTGTGTGTGAGAGAGAGTTTGTGTGTGCGTGTATGTGTGTGTGTGAGGGAGTGTGTGTGTGTGTGTGTGAGGAGTGTGTGTGAGAGAGAATGAGTGTGTGTGTGTGGTTAGAGTTTGTGTGTGTGTGTGTGTGTGTGTGTGAGAGAGGTGTGTGTGTGTGTGTGTGTGTGTGAGTGAGAATGAGTGTGTGTGTGTGTGGTTAGAGTTTGTGTGTGTGTGTGTGTGTGTGTGAGAGAGAGTTTGTGTGTGCGTGTATGTGTGTGTGAGGGAGTGTGTGTGTGTGTGTGTGAGGAGTGTGTGTGAGAGGAAGAGTGAGAGAGAGAGAGATTGCGTGTGTGTGTGTGTGTGTGTGTGTGTGTGTGTGTGGCGAGAGAGAGAGTGAGAGAGAGAGAGTGAGAGAATGAGTGTGTGTGTGTGTGGTTAGAGTTTGTGTGTGTGTGTTGTGTGTGTGTGAGAGAGAGTTTGTGTGTGCGTGTATGTGTGTGTGTGAGGGAGTGTGTGTGTGTGTGTGTGAGAGAGTTTGTGTGTGCGTGTATGTGTGTGTGTGAGGGAGTGTGTGTGTGTGTGTGTGAGGAGTGTGTGTGAGAGGAAGAGTGAGAGAGAGAGAGATTGCGTGTGTGTGTGTGTGTGTGTGTGTGTGTGTGGCGAGAGAGAGAGTGAGAGAGAGAGAGTGAGAGAATGAGTGTGTGTGTGTGTGGTTAGAGTGAGAGAGAGAGAGTGAGAGAATGAGTGTGTGTGTGTGGTTAGAGTTTGTGTGTGTGTGTGTGTGTGAGAGGAAGAGTGAGAGAGAGAGAGAGAGAGAGAGAGATTGTGTGTGTGTGTGTGTGTGTGTGTGTGAGGAGAGAGAGAGTGATTGCGTGTGTGTGTGTGTGTGTGTGTGTGTGTGAGGAGAGAGAGAGTGAGAGAGAGAGAGTGAGAGAATGAGTGTGTGTGTGTGTGGTTAGAGTTTGTGTGTGTGTGTTGTGTGTGTGTGAGAGAGAGTTTGTGTGTGCGTGTATGTGTGTGTGTGAGGGAGTGTGTGTGTGTGTGTGTGAGAGAGTTTGTGTGTGCGTGTATGTGTGTGTGTGAGGGAGTGTGTGTGTGTGTGTGTGAGGAGTGTGTGTGAGAGGAAGAGTGAGAGAGAGAGAGATTGCGTGTGTGTGTGTGTGTGTGTGTGTGTGTGGCGAGAGAGAGAGTGAGAGAGAGAGAGTGAGAGAATGAGTGTGTGTGTGTGTGGTTAGAGTGAGAGAGAGAGAGTGAGAGAATGAGTGTGTGTGTGTGGTTAGAGTTTGTGTGTGTGTGTGTGTGTGTGTGAGGAGAGAGAGAGTGAGAGAGAGAGAGTGAGAGAATGAGAGAGAGAGAGAGAGAGTGATTGCGTGTGTGTGTGTGTGTTTATGGGAGAAAAATACTTGAACAATGCTTTTAACCACGCGTGTATATATTTGCAACCAGCTGACCCTTATGCTTTGCTATAGCATCAAAACCCAATCTTTTAATACAGTGTTTTACCACGATGTGCCAGCACTGTCTTATAATCTTTTAACACTACACTTATTTTATAACAGTAAGTAAATGACGTCTCTTAACGTCTCTTTTTCTACCAGCTCAGTTTAGCTCTACTGGTTCTACTGGGCCGTTCTACCAGCTCAGTTTAGCTCTACTGGGCCGTTCTACCAGCTCACTCACTTTCTTCAAAGGCTTTCTCCGCTCCCTTATTTTTCAAAGGCTTATCTCTTTCTGGGCCTCTGTCCAACCACCGGGCCTTATCTAAACTTGGCGTCACTCCCAGACCCCACTCTTAATTGGTCCCTGCCACTTTAACTCTGTCTTGACCCTACCTCACTTATTATACATTAACATATAGAATGCTTATAATACTGTATATACTACAGTTTCTAAGATGCACACATTGATATCTACAGCTGTATAATACAAAAATTACCTTGAAGTAGGTCTTGAAATCATCTCATAATTATCTCACTCATGACAAGGCAATCTTTAATGATAGTTTATTTACAGAATGGCCACAAAATGCCTCCCTGGGCAGCGCGCAATCGCTTTTCACTCAGCGATTTAAAGCATTCTTTACTGCTTTCTTCTCGAGGAATCACGTGTAAATAGCCTACTCCACCGTAACCGGGAGCGCTTCTTCTCCGCAACACTTTATCAACAAAAAAGAGATCCCTGCTCTGAACTGCTTAGTACTAAAAATAGAAACACAACATTCCTTCTGTTACAGTTCCCTGTTTTAGGTATGGTGAGGCTAAAAACTACGCATACATTAGGTTAGGGCATGCACATTTTTCTCTCATAATTAGTCATTCATTCTTCTCCGCACCATGGTGTTTAAAGATAGACAAGACAGACATATATATCGCATTAAATCATTAACAGTGCCTGTATGGATTAGAAATTGGTAAAACTGTACTACTCTTTTAATATATTTATCTAGGTTCTTTAGAGAAAGGCGGGAGTATCTGTCACCTGGGCGTACCTGGTCGCTTCAGTCACACATATAAAATTGGCAGAATTTCAAATGGCTCTGCTTACCGTTTTAATTGAGGCGCGTTTGTGTGCTGAAGCGACGCAGGTCCCCCGGTGTGTCAGGTCTCGATGCCGTGTCTCTCCTGGCTGGCTCCGCCACTTGACGTGATTAAGGACGCCTTTGATCTTGTTACTATCTTCAAATGGTCTTTGTTCAATAGTTGAGTAAGTTGAAGTCAAATCAAAAAGGCACTGGTAATCGAAACTTAATGCAATGGCTTTATTTGTATGTACAGTAACAGACAATTAAAACCGGTAAAGCTCTCGAGAGATACTACCCCGGACCGATGCCTCACGGGGTCTTATATACCCCGTATCTGATGTGAGAACACCTGCTTTCTCACGCAGTGTTGTTTCTTAGCCTGATCCGTTATCTACTGGCCAATTACTGATCACGGTTAATGTTACTTTGCTAACAGCTGCGTTCCCACGGAGCAACTGCTCTCCCCCTCCCTTACAGAACTGGCCTACTGTTTTGTCCGACTGAGCTAGCCGGGCCTAAAACTGACTTTTAAGAATAGACACATAATATAATCTGGATTAGAACAAAGGTTCGAGCTTAGTTAGGCAAATTAATACACGACACAAGGTCCAGTAATTATTTGATTATTATGAAGTGGAATTAAAGCTGCAGTATGTAACTTGCACTATGAGCCAGGCAGCTACGATGAGCTAAGAGTGTGAATACAAATATATTATTCGGAGAGGCACAGATAATGCCTTGGAAACAGGTATCTTTTCGATCCGCGTCATCTGCATTAGCATATTGTTATGTTGGTGAATGAATCATCCAAATCCGATAAGAGACCACTGGCGAGGCGGTAAGAGGACACATTTTCACTCACCCGTTGTCAGATAAAGTTGAAAGGTCAAGCAGCAAGTTTCTTAATTCAGCCTATGTTAGCTGGTCATTCTGTTTTGGTAGGTATGGATTTGAAAGCGCGTTCCACCAGCAGACCCTATATCCATTGCAGTAACGTTATGGGGAAAAAAACATGGCAAGAGCCATCACGTAACTTTATTGTCAACTAGACAATAACTTCAAAAAATAGGCTACACTCAGTCTGAGACGAGAACAGCAATGTTAATTCAGTTCTGCTGTACGGCTCAGAAAGCTGGCAAGTTGTTGAGAGTGACATGAAGAAGATCAATGTATTCCACAATGGAGGATATGTCGCATCGTCTGGCCATAAAGGATTTCCAATGAGGACCTGTATAAAAACAAAACTGTCGTGCTGGAAATTAAACAACGCCGGCTCCAATGGATAGGACATATCCTCAGAATGGACCATGACTGTATTCCCAAAGTAACCTTGAGATGGACTCTACCTGGAAAGAGGAAAGGACCAAGGGAGGCCAAAAACAATGTGGTAAAGAACTGTGACCTTGGAACTGAAAACAGCTAACCTAACATGGGACGAGCCACAACATTCTGCTCAGGATAGGACCATATGGAAGCAGATAGTCAAAGCCTTATGTTCCTAAATGAATGAAGATGACTAAGTAAGTAAGTGATGTTAATGCTAACTAAGGGGGCGAGGCACACACCTTCTCATGGTGCCCCCCCCCCCGTCAGTAGCTGCGATTAACCACCACAAGCGAAGCAAAGTCTGCCAACTGAGGGCCACCACCCGGGCGGGTGTTCAGCACAGGCAGGGAGGGCAGCCAGCAGGCTGCTCTGCTGGCTCCCAACCCAGAATTCTGCAGCTGAACACTGAAGGGCTCACCCCCAGTAAGATCGACATCATCGAGCACCTGGCCTGCACCACCAAGGCCCTCATCATCCTCCTCCTCCAGGAGACCCACTGCGTAAGAGTAGATAAGCTAGTTTTCCCAACTTTTGCTCTAGCTGGGTCTATCCTAAGCAGGAACCATGGCCTTGCTATTTTCGTCCATCAAATGTTGAACTGGACTCTCGTCGACCAATCCCCGACTGGCTAAGAGATTGAGTGGTTGTACGTGGACATTGCTAGCTTCAAAATCGTCAATGTTTACAAGCCTCCGCCCTCGCAAATCACACCAGTGTATCTCCCAGTCTTCCCCCACCCTTGCCTCTATGCTGGCGAGGATTGGGGGTACAGAACCAATACATCTGATGGAGAAAACCTGGCTGCTTGTGCAGCTAACAACAGACTGGCCCTATTGTACGATCCCATGGGCGCAGCCAGCTTTGTCTCAGGTCGCTGGAAAACTGGGACGAATCCTGACCTGGTATTCGCAAGCGTCAACGTTGATAACCTGATAGAAACGTGCTAGGAAAGTTCCCACAGTCCCAAAATCGACCATCACTGATAACCATGCCTAAACCCGTGGAACTCATCCCGAGCGAGCCGGTGAAGGACAACTGGACATGCTACCGCCTCCTTACCCATAGATACCGGGAACTCTGTGGCATACTGGTGAGAGCGGCCAGAAAATCCATCCCACGCGGACATTGCAACAGCTACAAACTGTGCTGGGATGCGGAGTGCGAGAGTCTCTACTGTGCCTTCCTCCCCCCCTCCCCCCCCAGGGGCTGAGTCAGACAGGCTTGCTTCAGCCTTGCTGTCAAGACTCAGCCAAAGGAGACAAGAGCGCTGGGAGGAGGCCATTAACTCCATCAACTTCTCACACTCCATCCGCAAGGCATGGAGCATCCTTAACAACTTCACTGGTAGATATAGACACTCCCCCCATCACTGCCCCATCTCTGCAAACAAAATTGCATACCAATGACATACCAGGTCAAAAAACGCTAATCGTCACGTCTCGTGGCAAAAGAAGTGTCTGACCTCTGGAAGGCCACAACTCCTAGCAGCGGTAACATCTCCGGTGAATTCACACCAGAGGAGTTCGCTGCTGCCCTCCAGAATTTAAAGCCAGGGAAAGCTCTGGGGCCTGATTCTATCTGCCCAGAGCTTATACTCCATTCCACGCCTGCCTTGAAGTCCTGGTTAAGAACGTTCCTCTCTTCCTGCTTGTGCCAACTCGAGATCCCCAAGATCTGGAGAAGAGCCTAGTTGTTGCGATCCCTAAGCCAAACAAGCCTAAAGGGGACCCCAAGAGTTACCGCCCCATCTCTCTGTTATGTATCCCCTTCAAGATCCTTGAGCGTCTCATCTACGCCCGCGTCGAACTAATCATCAACCATCTGCTCCTACAGGAACAGGCCAAGTTCCGATGTGGGAGATCAAGTCACTTTGATGACTCAAGACACTCAAGGACAGCTTTTCGGCCAAAAAGAAGGCCGGAGCTATCTTTATAGACCTGATGGCTGCCTACAACACTGTATGGCACGGCGGCCTCACCTGCAAGCGGCTCCGCCTGCTGCCAGACAGGCACATGGTCAGCATGATCATCACCCCCACCACCAGTAAGGGACAGCGAAGCAGGTTGCAACGCCTTAAAGGACCCTACCGGTCTAAATATGATTTGAGCTCCTTAAACTAGTCACTCAACATATCACATTACCGCAGTCAATCTTCCGAAGCAAAGCTCACGTTAAAAGATATTTGCATTTTCACGTTTTACTTACATTTCAAAAGTTGAACGTGATGGCTTTACAACATATTTTTAAATTGTTCCCTCATTGCGCTGACAAACTCGTCCCAGTTAGTTTCAAATAATTTTCAGTAGTTTTATTTTATATTATTTCCGTTTGAATCCGTTGAACTCCTGCGCTATATTCTCTAATCCAACTACGTTCAACTTTTGAAATGTAAGTAAAACGCGAAAATGCAAATATCTTTTCATGTGAGGTTTACTTTGGAAAATGGATTGCGGTAATGTGATATAAGTTGGATGACTAGTTTTAGGAGATCAAATCATAATTAGACTGGTATGGTCCTTTAAGAATGGCGTCTCCCAGGGATCTGTCCTGGCCCTCCTCCTCTATAACATCTACATGACCTGCCGAATGCAGTCTCCAGGAAGTATGCCTATGCAGACGACCTTGCGCTGGAGACTGGCAGGACATGGAGTAGACCTTGAGCTAGGACATGCAGACACTAGCGGCATATCTCCGGAAATGGAGATTGAAGCTCAGCGAGGCAAAGACGCTGTAGGCGGCCTTCCACCTTAATAACAATGAAGTCAAACGTGAGCTCTGAGTGTACATCAATGGAGCACTCCTGCCAGTTGTGCCGAACCAATCTATCTCGGCATGACACTGTACAGGTCGCTCACGTTCCGCCGACACCTCGAGTCACTGTACAAGAAGTTAACAGCTCATGTGGTAGTTTTTTTATGCCTGGACACATCAGTTCTAGGGATGCACCGATTGCAAAATTTGGGGCCGATGCTGATGCCGATGTTTAAAATAACAAGCCAGCTCACCAAAGATAGCAAATATCCGGTTGTCACTCCCTCCCTCCTTCCCTCCCTCTTTCCCTCCCTTCCAAATTGAACATTTGAAATACTCCTGTTTTGAAATTATACCTACAGTAAAGGTGTCTCAGTAATCACCCATTATATATTAGGCTATAATTTGCATGTATTCACCAGGTTCATTTTTAGTTTTTTTCAGACAGACGGAAGGCCTTCCCAAACCCTCAGACCCCTCAGTGACATAATGGACTAAGCACTGGACTCCCATGCTGGAGGCCAGGGTTCCTTTCCCGCTCAGGGACTTCTAGCCACAACATCTCTTTTCCTCCTCTCTATTCCCCTGTTTCAGAAGTATGGGAGAGAATGTACGTGAACAAAAAGCCCAAGCTGTCCCATACCCTCAGGCCCCTCGGTGGTGTAGTGGGTTAAGCATTGGTGAAGCGGTTGGGTATGTCGGAAACAATGGCATTCTAGGTTCTAGCCTGGAATAGGGATTAATTCTTTTCTTTCCCTTATGCCCTGACCCAGTTGGTTTTCTTAGGCCGCATTTACACTGCCTGGTTGAAGTGACCCAATTCCGTTTTTTTGCTCATATGTGGCACGTATCCGATATGTATTACGCACATGTAAGCAGGAAAAAATCGGATATTCTCATATCCGTTTCAGGCCTCAATCATATGTGGAAATAAATCAGATATGAATCAGACATCTGCTAATGCGACTGTCATCTAAGCGGACAGAACGGATATTCCCTGTCATTAAAATCTGACGTGTTCTGAGTTAGCAATGAAAAGCTAACATATTTTTTTTATCCAGGCATCTTAGTTTTAACAGTATAATTGTGACTGAACATGTTTTGTTTGCTAGTAGGTGGTATTAATTCTGTTCACACCAACGCGATGGGCAGCCAGGCGAAATAGCTCCAGGGGACCTGGTCCCAGGTGAGTTGAACAGCTGTCCACCCAGAAACGGGATCTCTCGTTGCGGCACGAAGTTCGTGACTAACCCGCCGAGGTCGGGGGGCTCACAGGCCAGTGCGGAGATCTATTACCAGTAGACTAATTATAGTGGAATTGCTGAATGACAGTTTATCATTTCATCTTTATGCCTACACAACATCAACTCATTACCATGTATGTGAATAATGTTAATTCTAGTTATTTACAAAATATCACGTCCCTGTCCAGCAAAGAGCTGGCTGGTTGTTAGGTAACCAAGGTAACGAAACCCTCCTGTATGCATGTGGGTTGTTTCAAATGTATGTACGTGTAAGCACAGGTATCTGATATGGGTCACTTTAAAAAGTACATGTAAGCATGCGGTCAAAAAAATCTGATATGGCCAAAAAATCTGATCTCGGCATCAAGACCTGCAGTGTAAATGTGGCCTTAGTGCCTTTTCAACTGAGAGATCTTGGGACCCTAGAACAGCTATTATGGCACAAAAAATATCACCCCTTCCCCCCATACAGATTGTGCCTTTTCTGTAGACTCAGTGGAACCGGAGGGACAGAATCCACATAGCCTCTCGGGTTTTGGTAATTAGGGCCCGAGCACTGGCGGTGCGAGGCCCTATTGAAACTCGAAGGATTATTATTCTTCTCCTCCTACCTTCTTCTTTTCCCCAAACAAATGCCTTTTTGACGGCCTTAACATCGATGAAAACGGATTAAACTTTGCAGATACGTCAGTCCCGGTGAAAAATTTGATAATTCATGGGTGACGGAAATGGGCGTCGCAAAACGGCTCAAGAGCGCCCCCTGGAAAATTTAAAACGGCGAGCCCCACCTTCCAGTTTGATGTAGGCGAACGAAATTCAGTGGACATATGTAGTTTATCAAGACACACTAAAATGTCTCTTGGAGCTTTACCCAACATGCAACAGGAAGTCAGCCATTTTGCTTTTAATGTGCCATTTTGTCCTTGTTTTTACCATTTCCATGCCTCGTACTTCGACGAACTCCTCCTCCAGATTTCATCCGATCAACTTGATATTCGGTCAGCTTCATCTTAAGACCTTTGTGATCAAAAGTTATCAAAAAAATTGAGTTTTCACCACACACCCTTGCCGTGGCACCCCGCCAAAGTTTGACATTTCGCCATAAAACACGAAGTCCTCATAACTCCTCCATACATTATCCGATTTGTCCGATATATCTCACGCTTCATGACGGTTCTGTCCTGAACACATCTATGTGTCAGTATTGCGTCATACTTATAGCGCCACCTATTGGTGAAACAGGAAGTCCTCATAACTCCTGCATACATCATCCAATTTGTCCGATATATCTCACGCTTCATGACGGTTCTGTCCTGAACACATCTATGTTTCAGTATTGCATCATACTTATAGCGCCACCTATTGGTGAAACAGGAAGTCCTCATAACTCCTACATACATTATCCAATTCGTCCGATATATCTCACGCTTCATGAAGGTTCTGTCCTGAACACATCTATGTGTCAGTATTGCGTCATACTTATAGCGCCACCTATTGGTGAAACAGGAAGTCCTCATAACTCCCTAATACATTATCCAATTTGTCCGATATATCTCACGCTTCATGACGGTTCTGTCCTGAACACATCTATGTTTCAGTATTGCATCATACTTATAGCGCCACCTATTGGTGAAACAGGAAGTCCTCATAACTCCTACCTACATTATCCAATTCGTCCGATATATCTCACGCTTCATGAAGGTTCTGTCCTGAACACATCTTTGTGTCAGTATTGCATCATACTTATAGCGCCACCTATTGGTGAAACAGGAAGTCCTCATAACTCCTACATACATTATCCAATTTGTCCGATATATCTCACGCTTCATGACGGTTCTGTCCTGAACACATCTTTGTGTCAGTATTGCATCATACTTATAGCGCCACCTGTTGGTGAAACAGGAAGTCCTCATAACTCCTACATACATTATCCAATTTGTCCGATATATCTCACGCTTCATGACGGTTCTGTCCTGAACACATCTTTGTGTCAGTATTGCATCATACTTATAGCGCCACCTATTGGTGAAAACGGAAGTCCTCATAACTCCTACATACATTATCCAATTTGTCCGATATATCTCACGCTTCATGACGGTTCTGTCCTGAACACATCTATGTGTCAGTATTGCGTCATACTTATAGCGCCACCTATTGGTGAAACAGGAAGTCCTCATAACTCCTCCATACATTATCCGATTTGCACCAAATTACTGTCGATTCATGAAGGTCGCATTCTGAACACATTTATGCGTCGGTATTGAGTCACACTTACAGCGCCACCTACTGGTGAAACAGGATGTACTCATAACTCCTACATACATTATTCGATTTACTCCAAATTGCTCATGCTTGATGAAGGTCGCATCCTGAACACATCTGTGCGTCAACATTAAGACATACTTATAGCGCCACCTACTGCTTACAGGAAGTCCTCATAACTCTTACATATATTATCCGATTTACTCCAAATTGCTCACGCTTGATGAAGATTGCATCCTGAACACATCTGTAGGTCAGAATTGAGTCATACTCATAGCGCCGCCTACAGGTCAAGCAAGTCATCATAAGTCCTACATACATTGTCCGATTTACACAACATTTCTCACGCTTCATCAAGGTACCGTCCTGACCACATCTATGTGTCGGTATTGAGTCACGCTTAGAGCGCCACCTACTGGTGACAGGAAGTTTCTCTCAGTACTGGACACCGAAATAGCACACCCTTTAACGGCGCACACCCCGACACGCGTGGGGTGCGAGGGCCCGCTCACTGCTGCTCGCAGCACTAGTTCTCCTTCTTCTTCCCAAACAAATGCCTTTTTGGCGGCCTAAACATCGATGAAAACTGATGAAACTTTGCAGATACGTCAGTCCCGGTGAAAAATTTGATAATTCATGGGTGACGGAAATGGGCGTGGCAAAACGGCTCAAGAGCGCCCCCTGGAAAATTTAAAATGGCGAGCCCCACCTTTTAGTTTGATGTAGGCGAACGAAATTCGGTGGGCATATGTAGTTCATCGAGACACACTAAAATGTCTCTTGGACCTATACCCAACATCCAACAGGAAGTCAGCCATTTTGCTTTTAATGTGCCATTTTGTCCTTGTTTTTACCATTTCCATGTCTCGTACTTCAACGAACTCCTCCTACAGATTTCATCCGATCAACTTCATATTTGGTCAGCTTCATCTTAAGACCTTTGTGATCAAAAGTTATTAAAAAAAATGAGATTTCACCATACACCCTTGCCGTGGCGCCCCGCCAAAGTTTGACATTTCGCCATAAAACAAAGTCCTCATAACTCCTACATACATTATCCAATCTGTCCGATATATCTCACGCTTCATGAAGGTTCTGTCCTGAACACATCTATGTGTCAGTATTGCGTCATACTTATAGCGCCACCTAGGACAAAGACCTTATAAACAATACTTGTTGTTAGCATTTTATTCCCTCCTAATTTCAAAATCATTAAAACAATGTTATTATTTTAAACTACTACAAAGCATACCTGAGTCGAGAGACTAAGGGCACTGCGCAGGAGCTTCCGGAAGTCAGCTCCTGCCTCCTCAACAGTACGGCTGGCGGTAAGATTGTTGCTCGGGGCCATGACGCAAACTGCATCGGGTCTCGGAGTTATTGCGGCATGCAACAACTCGGTCCTCAACTCCGACGCACAGGCCCCCGGCGTTGACATGAAGCCAAAGGAGATGCGTCCCTCTGGCATCTTCACAAAACCATCTACAATGGCACGTAGATGGGAGGCTCCCACAACAAGAACAAACTGTAACAGAAAGGTTATTTATTTGAAAATAAATAAAAATCATATATAATTCCTCAAATCAAGTATTTGTGAATACATTATGAAAATAGTATTTACCTCGTTGTCTGGATCCTCAGGTGGAATGACCAATTTGTGACTGCGCCCAGTCAAGCTAGAAATTGGCCATTTTCTCACTCGATGACGGTAACCTGTTCCTTGACCTATTTATGAACATACACAGAAGAGGTAAAAACACACAGAAAAACATGTCAACAAACATTAAAATAATGGAAAAAGAATATTATGCAGTTAAAGGTGGGATATGTAGTTTGCTTTTGGCTTTATTTGGTAAAATTGGCATAATATCCTTTCAGCTATCTGTAACAGAAGTGCTTGGAGAATAAACTTGGATCTCCGTGTTTACCGCTGCCTCTGTATTTTCAATTAAAAAAATGCATCGCGCCCGAATGTATTGACCAATCAGGCTCTCTATCTCGCCACACCTACCAGTCATGTTTGGAGGGAGGGACTACATCATGATTGACAGGAAGGAGGGGCAGGTTCTTTTGAAAAAGATGACCAATGGGAGGCCTTGTTGACGTCAAACTACCTACGCCTATGTAAATCAATATGTCATGCAAAAATAAACAGTTGGGTACATACATTCAACAGGGCCAGAAAGATTCTGAGGTCCAACCATGACGATGCGCCATTCTCTGCCTGGCTGCATCCGAAAGGCGGGAGGACTTGGTACGAGGCATCTTAAAGATGCAAAACAAATGTTTAGAAAGAAATCACCAGACAGCTTTCAACACACAACTAGCGCTGCGAGCAGCATTGAGCCGGCCCTTGCACCCCACGCATGTCTTGGTGTGGCGCCATTAAAGGGTGTGCTATTTCGGAGAAACTATTTCTGCGAGAAGCTTCCTGTCACCAGTAGGTGGCACTCTAAGTGTGTCTATGTGTTGAGGACACGACCTTCACCTATTAATGCGCAATTGGGCCATTGAAGTTAAGATATTGAATTGAGCAGCATGGCTTCCTATTGTCTGAACATATATAGAGAGAGCCCTGCTTCAACTATCTTAATTTATCAGACATGATTTCATGTAATATCAATTCACAGCTATTTCAGTGGCATTACTAGCTCTCATCCTACTAGTCCTGAACAGAAAAAAAAAAACAGCCAAGCACATAAACCAGGCTGGACCTGGCTTAGACGCCCGCCCATACCCCAGGCTCGACCTGGCCTGGGCGGTCTAAACTGTCTCTTGGCGTGAGCTCCGCTCACCCAGTAGTTTAACTACCGATTACAATAAAATTATACTTTTATAAAGGACAGTTGCAACATTGCGCACATCTATCTACCGTACATGCGCGAATTACATCATCTACCATACATGCGTGAATTACATCACGAGTGCACAATAAAGTTTATGAAAATTAATGTTATTTGTAGCCTATATAACGCATCATGGGCATGTTGTGTTTTACAATTGTATTGAGCCAAATAAAATATAGGGACTATCCTTAGCCTAATATAATCCAATCTATGAAATACAGCAACAATACTTTTTGCAAAGGGGACATTTGATGGCTTTTCTGGCTGCCTGTATAGCCCACGGTTAGGATAGCCTACCGACAGATATTCTGGCGAATTGATTAATTCAATGAGGCCAACTAGACCTATAGTAGGGTAGAAAGCTCCAACCAAGATTCCTCAGCTACATTTTAGATGCAAGTAACAACATTGTTGCTTTTATAGCCGATACCAAACTATAATGAGGACGAATATGCTCGCAATTGGTAATGTCTCCGAATATGTATTTAAACCGGCCCTCTTTTTGTCATGTAATTCCTACATAGTAGGACTAATGGAAGGCTAAAAGCCGTTGGCAGGCGATTTCAAATGATGCTAGCAAGATCTCAAAGTTAACTATATGAAGCCCAATAGCCCTAAAGCTAATAGCAAAATGATAATAAATGAGCTACACAATACACTTTTAACACAAAGTAACCCTCACTCAAGTTTACAAATATAAAGACAAAATGTCGGAAAATGCCTAGCGAAGTTACACATTAGCTATCCAAGAATAGCTAGGCCAGCTAACAAGCTACCTTAGCTACACACTAACGACACTGATTATTACTTACTGCGTTCTATCAAGTCCACGTAGTCCACAAAAATCGATGTAAAGAAAGAAAAGCAGAAAGAAAGAAAGAAAGAGAGCTGCTGTAGATCGGTGGTTTGTGCTTGAAAGCTGTGTAAGGCAAAAGCTATACAGTCGCTATCTCGCTCAGTTATCACAGAAGTCCGGAAACTCAGTGACGACCTTCGGAAAAAAGTGGAACGTATTTATAGTAGGCTACGCCCAGAGGCGCTATTTTCAAAATTCAAATGAACAAATCAGGAGTGTCGTAGCCGAACAGTCATTTTATTCACACCACTACAATAATAATAATGATAATAATATTAATAATACACATATACTTAATAATTATACTACTACTAGGCTAATACTACTATGTATATCCCCTTGATGCCTGAATTTATTAACAATTATATAGAAAAAAATATTTTGTGTGTGTTTTTGCCTTCAAGCTGATGCTAAATTAAGTGGAGATTATTAATTTCACAATAGCACATAGAATAGATATACATTTGGCTATGATGCAAATTAGCGACAACAGGCATACAATAGTAATTTGGGTATGATGCAAATAAGCGACAACAGGCATAATTTATAAAGATTAAAAATATTATTTTATTATTTACTCATACTCATACACTTGACATGTTACATTTTTACTCATACTGTTTCACTGTCCTTATTACTGTAGGCCTACATGTTTACTAATACTCTGACTGTTCTTGTTACATGTTTACTCATACTGTTTGACTGGCCTTGGTACTGTACATGTTTACTAATACTCTGTTCTTGTTACATGTTTACTCATACTGTTTGACTGGCCTTGATACATCTTTACTCATTCTGTCTGTTTCACTGTCCTTGTTGTGATGTAGAGTGAGCATACAGTTACTGCTGACTCTTACATGTGGAATTCACGAAAGCAGTTGTTGTTTTTGTTGAAGCACAGATGAACATTGCACTTTACACATTTGAATACGGTCTTGCCCTTACATTTTGGGAGTTTGCAGCGTTGCCTCCCACTTTCAACCACTGGCCAGTGACCCACAGCATCTGAATGGACTTCCTGTATTGGAATAGCCTTAGTTGGACCTCGACGTTTCTACTTTCAAACTCCTTTCAACATCAGATGAAGGCCGCCCACTTTTCTTCTGTGACAGATCCTTGCCTTGCATGCAGAGTGCCTGTGCAATAGATGTTCTGAAAGCAAGCAAATCCTTCTGATTCTTTCTTTCTCACAATTCACGCCGATACAGCAACCAGCTGTTGACAATGGCCATATCCACAAAGTGAAAAAAATCCCAACTGTGGTAGTAGTTTTTTGGCCTGATGTGGATTAATATGCAATCAGTGCATCAAGTGCATTGTTCGATTTTGTTTGCCTGTAAAAGTGGCCACACATGGCCATTTTGTAAAGTCACGTAATAAAGGCAAATAAATCACGTTTAAATATAACACCTGCTGTCATAATCACGACTTTAACAAGAATAGAATCCTACACTTCACAAAAGGAAAAACTTAGATGCAACCGCGACAGAACAGCAAAGGCCCTATTGGCCAATCCCATGTATTAAAAAAGGCCTCCGCTACAGATCCTGCCTAGAACTTAGATGCATAATAATTAGCCTATCTAATACAATTAATAATCATCTAATATATCATAAAATCATAAGCCGTTTTATTGGCTGTAGGCTACACGAGTTGGTCTATATCCATCTGGCAACGGCGCGCATAGCAGAGAGCATCAACTCGTGTAGCCTGTGAATCTATCAAGATGCTACTTTACTCATCCCTTGGGCAAATTAGGCCTACAACACTTGACAAAGCGATGAAATGATAGAGAACAGACATTCAAGATCACGTCACAATATTTTGTCCGAAGCGCTCAGTCCGTGAGCGCATGGAGATGAGCCGTCCACGGCTGCTCTGCACTGGAGGGAAGCTGTCGCTCTGTAGGCTATGCGTCTCTCCACCACAGTCCCCAGCAAGTCCAAGCTCCCCCAATGAATAATACTTATAAACATATGCACACGTGATGTCCCAATGGCCTCACATGGCACTTATATGTAAACACAGTAGCAAAATTAAGAAATGAGTGTCAGTTTACATTCTAAATGCCACTCAAAATGATGCGTTGCTGCTGTGAGTTCCATGTACAGTAGGCCTATGACATCACATGCAGTCACACCACAACACCACTAAGCATCACCACCAAGAAGAATTACATTCTATACTCTACTTACACAATGACTTGAACTTAACAGCTCTAGACTAGAGCTACTTCTAGCCACACTGCACAGATTACATTTCCAATGTTGTTTAAGATATGAAAGTAGAGCAAGAGGGTCACAATTTTACAAATAAAAATGAAATTGACAACACTCATAAAGTTAACATGTATTTATTATACATTTTCTTCAGCCAAACTGAGGAGAGAAAAAAAACACAAATTAGTACATTGAAATGATTTTATAAACTTTATACCTAGGACACCATGGCTAACTAAAATATATGAATAATACAAAAAGAGAAAATCTTAACATTACAAATGCAGAGGAACGGTCATTTCACCCATGCAACTACATTTAAAGTAATTCCCTGCACCCCTTCAATTTACAATACCCGGCTTCTATGCTCTCCTAGGCATGTGCATTTTACCTGCCACTGTTTTTGAAATTTCAAAATCACATGAAGAAAAAGTATTTTGGACTTAAAATCCAATCCATTAATTTTCCCCTTGACATTTACTGTAGGCTGCAACACTACTTTCTCCCGGTAGACATTGCCAAGGTTCATCAATACAGTCGTTATGTAGTCAAGCTCAAATGTATATGAATAATCAATACTAGGTATCATGGGCATATATGAATACACAGAAATACTATTTTCTGTGGTATACAACTTCAGACTTGCTCTCACAAAATGAGTCATAGCCTACTCTAAAGTGCCATGTGTCAGTAACAGCCTCACTTCTAAAGACTACAGGATGATTTGACCTACTCCACAGCACTTCTAGTAGGTTTCAAATATACAGCACATCTAGTGTTAAGACTATAAAGGATAAAACAATACTCACACAGGGACTCCTTCTACAGGGGGGAGCGCCACTGGAGCCTCCATCGGTTCAATGCACTCTATTAATCATAATGTAAACAGAAAGAAAAACATTAGTTGTGAGATACAACACCTTTATTAATGGTGTTGGGTTGATAAACACAGCATAAACAGTACTAATGTGTACATTGGCAATAATACCCCTCATATTAATCCCATTCAATATGATATATCTACGCCAAACACAAAGAGACTATACATTCTGTATTATTCCTGCAGTATGGTAAGGATGGTGACTGCAACTATGAAAAAGTTTGAAAACTACAGCTCCACCCTCAGTAGGCTATACAGATGTGGGAACATAAGAATGTAACTTGACCCGCGGTATTCCAACAGGCGCTTTACGTCATTCCGCACCACCGCTCGCCTGCCCATAGGGGCGCAGTAATACCACTCATTGACCCATTGCTGTAGCTCATCTCGCACATTAGATGAGCCTACCGTTCTCAAACTCCTTGTTCTCTGTCTGGTTGTAATTTAATTATTACGAACAAAGCCTATCTATCTATAGTTTCTATCTCTTGTATCTCTGTCGCCGGGTCTATATCTGTTAACTGTCGGGACAAGTAGAAGTTTAATACATTAGGCTGAGTGTTCTCATATGGAACCTGGCATCAGGACGAGTAAGATGGCTAACGGAGATGACCAGAGATGTGTTTGAAATGGTTCACTCACTCCCTCCCTATTACCATGGATGTATTGAGTGCGACTCATAGTGAACTACATTGGGAATGATTTAACAGTTTTGGGACACTACATGGAATATAACTGCGTAAGATATTCATGACTCAAACAAGCAGACGCGCCGATCACTGATGGCAGCAGGTTGAAATATCAGGTAGTATTCAGGTTCCATGTTTAGTTGAATGATAAATCCCATATAAATGGTTGGAATTCTAATGATGTGCAAGTGTGATTTTGTCAACTTTAGTGCTGTCTGCTAATAGCAGCCTGTGAAGCTGCACGATAAGACCGTGATAGCACGTTAGCTCACGACAGCAGCTTCATAATATTAACGGTAGCTGTCGGTGGCTAAAAACCAGATGGCTAACTTTACAACGTTGATTCCTGTAGCTATTTTGATGCTATTAGTTCAACTTCTGTTTCTCGGGCAGGAACGGAGACGAACTCGCATTAGCAACAAAGCAGCTAGAGGAATGATCTTAACATTAGCTAACTGCTTTAGCTACTGCTAGCTACCGTCTTCTTCACTTCTCCTTCGGTAAAACATGACACGTTGTGTTGTGGTATTGTGGAGGGCTTAGGCAGAAGCAGGAAGAGAAACCACTTTTGCCCCATATAAGTAAAATAATGGTCTCATAAGCATTTTCGATTGTAAAATTGTGTTCACTTGTTTTAGTTTGCAAACATATGCAATTTTCTTAGCATATCTACTGGCTACATGATAACAAAGGTTTCAAGTTTCGTGCGAGCAAGTCGTGCCTGCAAGCCAGGGAGAAATGACAGGAGACCGTGGCGGGGCTTAGAACCAGAGGGGTGCGCGAGTGACATTTGGGCAGAATGAACAGGTGAAATGAAAGCTCTCGAAGAGATCTTTCTAATGCTATTGGTCAGCTTTGTATGTAGTTTTAATGTGAAAGATACATCTTGAATGCAGTCAAGACAAATTATTTTGCCTCTTAACTTTTGTCAAACCCCCTGGTTCCAGTCAATTGGATTATAGGCTATAGGTACAATGACGTTACCTTAGGAACACAAATAGCTTAACCTATAGGCCTACATAAAAACAATAGCCTAAAACCATGTTTATTTACAATGTATTTTCTTTCATTGATAGCATGCCAATAGTTAGGGTGAGGAACGACGCGCGGTCTCTTTAGCCCTGAGACCATCATCAGGCAGGCAGCTCAGGAGGTCGTTGGCTATATATATTATTATGATATTATGTCTAATAATACATTCGTTGAAAGTACACAGGCTGATCTACTATACGGAATTGGACCGAGGAGTGTTCTCATATGGAACTAGGCTGCGCGCCCGCCCGCGACAAGAGCTGAATTGTAGTCAGCTTTCCCCGCTGCGCGCAGGACGCGTGCGTCCCCCGCTCCGAGCGAGAACGCAGGCGGAATGTCGCTCCCCGTCTGAAACGGCCTTGACTCCTGGAATCCCAAGGTCTTTCATATTGAAATTCTCTTGATGGTCTGGGGAGTTGAGACGTGTTAAGGGAGTGCATCAGTCGTGAGCCTTGACAGTAGGCTACCAGCCTGCGCTGCGCTCAGAACAAAGTTGGATGAATGGATGGACTTATTGGAATCGTGGAAAATGTTTATTGCGCTCTAAAATCATGAAAGCATAAATGTAAAAATGCAGCAACAGAAGTAGTCTAGATGAGATGGTGGTTTAAATGAATGGCAACACATAAATTGAGACATAAATTGAGACTGGTGATAATGCTGATAATCTACAGTAGGGCCTACCTCTGGCTGAGTTCATGGTTACAGCCATTCATCTCTTACACATGGGCCTATACAATACTTGCACAATCTACTTTGGACGTTAAATCCATCTATCAATCAAACTAGCGAATTCAATGGCCGGTCATGGCAAAGCACCCGCTAACGCAGGCTACCCCCCTCCCCACGATCCAGGGCTAGGAAACCGGTTCATCCTGTTTATTTGAATATAAAAGAATTTGGGGGGGGGGGGGGGTTACAATAGTCTAGTCCAGGTTCGCTGGCGAGTGACGAGCTAGTCAGATGGCGCATGCATGTGTGGACATTGTAGGCCGATTCTGTGAAACCTAAAGAATAAAAGTAGGCTACATTCAACATTCATTGGAGTGGTCCAGTTGGATAGGCTAGTCTAATCTAAATAAATTGAGGACCTGTATTTTCAGTGTTTGCTGGTAGCGAATGAATGCCACAGACAGACAGGGAGGAAATCTATTCGTTTCATTTTTTCATTGTTTGTGCTCTGTATGCACAAGGTAGTTAATGTTCGGATATAAATGGCAGTATAGCGGGAAAAAACCCTATCAAAGGCCAAGATTAGAAGGGATTTGAAGATGTAATTGGTCATTTTAAATGGGCCTACTTTATCTTTTGATGCCTATTTGAACGGACTGCATCGATCAATGCAATGACTCTCCATGTTTTTAAGTTTTACCCTTTTCATCAATAAAACATCATTTTTACAACCATGTCTCATTGATTGGGAAGGCATTTAGAGCTGCCGGTCTATTAGCCTACATTCGGACTCAGAGGATGACATAACTGTTTATTGAGAAACAATTGCAGGCTGGGCTATATAAAGAAATACCACAATGCATGTAGTCTAGATATATTACATTATGTTTAGGCTATAGCCTACACTTTATGGTAGACTGCCCTCTCGCTCGCTAAGCAGGCTACATTGTGGCTGTTTTGTTCATAGCAGAAGCCTATAGCCTAGGCTACACATTAAAAAATGTTTTTTTTATATAGACCTAGAAGGAATCAGAATATGTGGAAATTTAATTTTAGCCTATTTTAATACAATTCAAATTCTGCTTAGAGGGAATTATTTTCAACGGACATTATGACCTGAGCATAATTAATAATTATCTAAGTTAATATAGGCCTATGAGAACGCTTTTTACGATAGGCTAGGCCTATGCGTCTTGTGATTGTTCTGTAGCCTAGGCTACAACTTAAGGCTTATTTGGCCCTATTGAATTAATTTAAGCCTACTAGGCTACTCATTATTATCGAATTATCTAGTTGATATATGAATAAAACAATAAGCCGTTTTAATGGCTATGGGCTACTAGTTGTAGCTATACACGACTTGATGCGCTCTGCTCTTATACGCACGGTTGAGGCGGCAGCTCAAATACACTTCGCACATATCCTCTGCTATAGCCTCTCACAGACAGCTAGGTGCACTTCATGCATTGGTAGACAGTTCTGCAGCTTGTCTTCACCATGCAGGTATTTTGGTGGGGGTATTCTTCTGTGGACACTGCGAGGGGCGCAGCCGGTGGCTGTTTGGAGGCCAGAGCGCGCAGCTCTTCAGCCAACTGGAGGATGTCGCGTCTGGGGAGGCTCTGCGTCTCTCCACCAGTCCCCAGCGAGTCCAAGCTCCCTCAATGAATAATACTTATTTATAATAGCCTACATAGCGCGAAACTGTGCATATAATAGGCTGTAGCCAGCGCGAAACTGCGCATTCCCTATAGCCGTTCATGGAACGACTGGCGGCCGGTATAAATAAATAAAAACATACACGATATTTTCTTATTTGAATGATCTTGAATATATATATATTCAAGATCATTCAAATAACAAAATATTGTGTATATTGTGCATGTGAAGGCACTCACTGTCAAACCTGCCGCTATCTATGCACAAGATAGTTAATGTCCGGATATGATTGGCAATGAGTGATCTTTACTCATGGCGACTATGTCAATTTTGTATGTATCCACAAGTCGATCAAGCTTATTTTTTCTTTGTATCGTGCTGAAGCCATATAGCCTACTGCGCTCAGACTTGGCTACATTAACTGGTGCCCCGTCTTCAAATTTACTTCCGGGGTTTACGAGTAGCCTACCAGTTGAATGCGTTCCAGAAACAAAACGCAAAACCCCCACGTTCACCACATCTTTACTAACAAATATATTTACAATACTGTTATTTTGCGCATTTGACCTAACAGCCACCACGTCTTGACCCGACGTCAGTTACCGAGATAGATAGGCTACTGTAGGCCTAGATATAGGTGTTCGTAATAATTAAATTACATCCAGATGGCGAAAACATGTGTTTGAGAACAAGGTAATAATAACAATTAAACGTTATTTGTATAGCACCTTTCATACAGATAAATTCAGCTCAAAGTGCTTTACAACAGAGCATTTAAATTAAAGAATGTGAAACTTAATGATGCTTCATTCGTAGACTATAGGAGAAAAACAGAGCCCAGCCTGCTAAATCTACTCAAAGACGCCACCTGGCGGTGGTGCATCACTAAAACGAAATAACACCCGTCTGAAATCCCACGAGATTTCCAACGGGATTTCCCTGCCAAATACCGCGACGTGAAATGCTGCAGCATGTGACATTTCTAACTTCCCACATCTGTAGGCAGACAACCTTAAGCGTGATTTATGGTTGAACGCCTGTACCCTACAGCGCTGTCAGTCATTTATGCTTCTACGTTCATGTGTTACAAACCACATCGCATTGTGCGCATTGTGTTGCCTCTGGGTATGAAATGCGCTATACAAATAAAGCTTTGATTGATTGATTGATTGACATCACCATGACGCATAGTTATATTTTTGGGAAGGTGCACGTCAGGCTACAATTTAGCTTAAGCCATAACGACTGACCTACGGCTAGCAACCCATAACCTACACAATCGATTCAACATGGAGGCATAATTCACACTTAACGCGTATACCTCGCCCCTGACTAAACAAGGGAGACACACAAAGGCATGGAGACAGGCATGGCGAATCAAACTTGACAACTTCAACACAACAGACCTCATCACTCGCTGGACACTTACGAGAGAGCGCAGTGGCCTGGTCCTCTCCCTGTGCTGCCTCCTCAAAATCGCTGTCAGCTGAGATTCACATGGAATAATATATTGAATAAACATTAGTTCTGGAAAAATTGTTGACATTGCCCACAAAATAAAAACACTCACAATGCCTTATCTTGTAAAATAGCCTACACAAACAGACAATCAGTTGTGTCATGATTTCCTGTATAGTAATTCACAGCTGATATTTTCTTGTAATTGGAAGTTAAATACATTCTAAATATTACTCAAGTAAACACCACAGCTATTGTCAAATTCATTTCAAAACAATTCACAAAACTGTGGATGAGGTGAATAACCTCATATCATTAAATTATTACCTATTGGCTATGTAACAGCAAACTATAGGCCCTATGCCTACTGCACCTCACAGCCATGTTCAAGCTGCTTATATAAATTGGCACACCCAGATTATAGGCAATATGCCAGCTATTTCATCATTGAGATTTTTTGATGGTAGAGTACAATAAATCCACTCTATGTTGTGTTGAGATATGTCATTAATATTTTCAGTATAAAAAGTGCAACAGTAGTATAATGGTGTAGAGAAAAATAACATCAGTAATTTTCAAACAGTAACAAAGCCTGGGAAAAATCAAATCTAAAGTCAACAAATAAATATCATTCAATGACATAAACACTTACCAAACACAGCAGAGGTCTCCAGGAGCTGCCCCTCCAGGTACTCCAGGCGCTGATCACGGGCACGTGCACACCTGACGTGGCGGATCAGCGCCTGGAGTACCTCTGTGGCCAGTACATGACCCTCCGAGTGGAGGTACTCCCTTGTCGCCCACGGATTCATTATTTGTAGCTGTAAAAAACACAACAATACATTTAAGGACACGTGAATGAAAAAAGGGAAAACAATAACACAATAAGGAACAAAAATGTACACTGGATCCATGCTTCAGGTAACATTGATTTGCCTGATGCACAACAGCAACACATATGTTTGCCACACGCAGACCACCCTGGGCCTGATAGATGACCCCCATGTCTGCTTAGATGCTATACTAATCCTGTCTTCCTCCCTCCTCCCTAGTATCTCTCCCTTTTACTCTAAACAGGTCCTGTGAACACCTCCCTGTCTCCTGTAGCACACCTGGTAACTTGTCCCGGTGAACCTCCCACCCTGTCCTCAGCCAAGGTCCCCCTTAAGACTTGCAGATCAATCTCCTGCTCTCCTCATGCAATTTTTACTCTGTAAATTCAAATATATTACCCTGTATATTGTTCCTTAGCCAATGCCATGTCACCTATTTTTAATTAAAACAAAAATGTATAAAAACACTATCTTTGGTGACATCTATGTAGCCTTTAAATATACAGTAACTGCGTTTGTCGGTTTGTAACTTGGTTGCTAATCTTCAACATAGCGCTGCATTTTACAATGTTAATGTCAATATGTTATTTTTTTTTCAAGCGACTAACTTAATGAAAACAACATTGTATGTTGATAGTTTGGTGTTTAGATGTGAAAAGGTAAAATGTGAAAACATTACAGCCAATAGCCTAACCACGAGCCTAGCCTACTGTTAGGGGCCTACTTTTTTGACGACAAATGACAAATTGAATTAATTCGATGGAAATGCAATCACCAAATAATGCACGTTGTTTAACGCAGGCCACTATGGTCTAATCAAAACCATGAATTTGTTCATGCGAATTATAAATAGTGCAAGCATATGATACATGCAGTCATAGCACGTGTTATAAACGTAGGCTATCCAAACCATTAGCCTAATTTGTCAACGCCAATTACAAATGCGTGATAGCATATGATAAACGCAGTAGCCTAATTATCACGAACACCCTCTTCATAAATAGGCCTACTACAATTTACTCTTAATCACTCACGTTGAACATCTCCAATTTTTGAGCCAGCTGGATGACCTCTGGCTCATTTATGGTGGGCAGCGCCGGGGCAGCAGTTGGTCTGGCAGCCATGATCTCATGTGATCTCTGATAATGATCATGTGTCGGTCGCCTCTTTTAAGACCGATGGAGCCGCCTCCCGTTGGAGCCGTTTTTTGGAGAAGGGTATCTCTGCAGACTTCGAGGGGGCGGGTCAACTGTCAATCAATTTCTACTTTGGCCAATCAGAGGCTGACAATCGTCTTGTCAATCAAAAACTCATTTCGCCTGAAACGGTTGTCAATCACTTTTTATTTGGCGAATCGCCTTTCTCTTAGGAGAAGGGGTGTGAGACGCAAAGCTAATTTGTCATTAATAAGTGTCAGCTGCGGACGATCAACAACATATTGGACGTCTTTCGAGGTAAGGGAGATTGACACAAGTAACATAACAATAAGCAGTTATTTTAACGTATTTTCAATTAGTTATAACATTGACAGCGCCTAAATGCTCACATTTAAGAACGTAGACGAAGATGCTGAGATGCCTAACGTTAGCTAAATAGCTAGTTAGTGTATACATCCATGATCCTAGCCGTCACAACGTGGCTAGCTAGGTGTAGGCTATTCTTGACCCAAGTTAACATTAGCAAAGCGGTGTACCTGCGCACATGCACAAACAGAGCAGTGCTAATACAAAGAAATCTATCGTATTTATTTTCTCATGTAAACACTGGGCGTTTGGTGTTGCCAAGCAATTAGGCTCTTTGCACAAGCTCCACTACTTCCTGAAATTCTACAGGCATCCTTATTTCCTGTCCTATACCATTGGATGGAAGTTATTAATCAGGTGTGCCGCTTATATAGATAAACAAATAGACAGGTAGGTGTGTATATATATACACAGTATGCATGATTATGTTCTGTTAAAAATATATAATTTGGTGACAGGAAACCAAGAGGTACAAGAGAGTGGAAGAGAGGGGACAGGAGGAGAGGACATAGAGATGAGAGGTGAGATACCTGATGTTAGCCAAAGAGACACTACATTAATTAGATCCTGGCAAGTTTCAAAAATAATGTGGATGGATGGGTGGGTGGTGGTGTGTGTGTTTATAGCTTATGTTTTGTTAATTTGTGGACAGGAGATGAAAATGGACACCACAGTGGAGGAGATGTGACAGGAGGAGACCAGCATGGACAAAAGACAGGAGGAGAGGTGACAGGAGGAGACCAACATGGACACCAAGGTGGAAGAGAGGTGACAGGAGGAGACCAACATGGACACCACAGTGGATGAGAGGTAACAGGAGGAGACCAACATGGACAAGAGTGGAAGAGAGGTGACAGGAGGAGACCAACATGGACACCACAGTGGAAGAGAGGTGACAGGAGGAGACCAACATGGACATCAGAGTGGAGGAGGCCAGGCTGGGAGAGAGGTGACAGGAGGAGCTAGTCTCATGTTTCTAATAGATGGTGTGTTCTCATCAACATTCACTTAAGTTGTGTCCTCTCTGGATGACCTCCACTGCTCTCAGTTAAAGATGATATTAATCCAATATGATGCGTGTTGTTCTTTATAGATCTAGCCACTTCATTTTGCTCTCAAAGTGCACCAGATTGAAGCACCACAACTAAATGACCTCGGTATTACAAAAATCCTGCGTACAGCCCTGGTCCTGAATGTTTCAGAGGGCAGATGATAACCTCCTTCTAATCAAGGAGCAGGTGTTCATAACTCTGTCTGCATCACTGGTATATGGTGGTATATGGTGACATTTTGGTTGTACCGTCTGATCACAACACTAAGAGTTCTAATCTAATTTTTAACCTATCTGTCTACATGTCTGTCTGTCCATCTCTATCTTTCATTGTCTGCCCCTGTGTTATTATTGTATCTGAGGCTTCACGTTTGGTGATGGGACCTCAGTGGGTGAGAACAGACATGCTGAATAGACATAAAGATCTAGGCATGGGCAGCATCTTTCCATCCATTTAAAAATAATATGTATTATTTTATGCCAACCTACATTCAGTCTAGCCCTAACCCTAACCTCTTAGAGTGCAGGAAGTGTCGGCCAGCTGTGTCGTGTCTCCATTCTCAGCGTCAGTACATCCAGTTTGATGGTTCACCTGGGCCAGTAGACTAAGCAGAGCCTCGACCCAAACAAGGTGTCCTGAATGGTCTCCCAGGTCCGCCTTGTACAACTGAACTGTCAGCCCAGTGTTTCAGTGTGGTCTACAAAGTATTCAATAAAACCTGGAGAAAATGATCTGTATCTTGTCTTTACACTTACAGCACACATGCTGCACAAATGATAACCTTAATTGTATGACACTTGTTTTGTCAAATGCACAAGGGTATCTCTGACTTGGCTAGACTGTGGATGTGGCGACTAGTCCAGGCCAGTCAGCATGGTATAAGCTGCATACAGGTGAGCGGAAGCTGAAACGCTTGTTCCTTGGCTAGGCCCAAGGCAGCTTGCCAGCAGGGTCAGGCCTGTGCCGGGAGGTCAGTACATTAGAACCCCCTTAGGCGGGCTGTATGTATCCTAGGTTCTCAAACTTATATTTGTGGTATAGAAAGTTTGAACTTGCTTGGTTGATTATGTAAGTGTGTGTGTGGGGTGCTGTTGATTTTCCTCCACACATCTCTCAGCCATATGTTTCCCCTATGTGGATCTGAAAACAGTGATGGGGATTAAATTAGGTTGCTAAGAGAACTGCTAGTCACCAGAAGCATTCAAGAACATAACCTGTGCTGGAATACTAGTGTATGAACAAATCAATACAAGTAGAGCACATCTACTGACAGGCTGGCTGAATGACTAGAACACTGACTTGGGACCTCCACTGAGGACATCCCAAACTGGCTATGGATCAGTAGTGATGCTCCCCTGCCCCTGTAGTCCAGGCATTTTATGACATAACCTTGAACAAATTGCAACAGAAATAATTTCAACTGTTGTAGTGTCATACATATGTTCTTTATAACATATCAGTTAGTCCCCCCAAATCCCAGTGGTGGAAAGTAATGAAAAATGCAGATGGAAGGTATGGGACAAATATACCAATTTCCAATTTTCGCCTATGTAAAAGAAAATGGTTTATGCATGTTTTCTTGTCTGATGTCCACACAACACTGTCCCCAATCAACCAGAAACTATATAGGATGCATCACAGTGCATAAACAGAAATATATTTTTAATTCTATTGGCATTTGGTGAAGAGAAAAGGGGTGAATCTCACACATATTGCAACAGAAAATCTGACGTGTATTAATCAAATAGCTCAAGAGTCTAGAACCCTGGAGAGGACAGTCTACAACCCTGGAGAACAGTCTACAGCCCTGTAGAGAACAGTAGAACCCTGGAGAACAGTCTACAGCCCTGTAGAGAACAGTAGAACCCTGGAGAGGACAGTCTGAGATGTAGAACCGTCCATAGCAGAGCAGCCAGGTGCTAGAGGGTCCACTTCAGATACCTGTGGGAGAAAATCACACGCGCGCATGCGCGCGCACACACACACACACACACAAACACACACGATTAGAGGGTCCACTTCAGGAGAGAAGAGAACATGAGCAGGATGATAATAATAATAATAATAACTTGCATTCATCATCATCTTCATCACATGCCGCCTGATGTGAATTTGCACACCCTGATCCTTTACAGCTGCTACATGCAACAGAACACTCAAGGCCATGTTTCTTGCATGTGCACCTCAGGCTGCTGCAGTCTGTCTTGCAGGTGCATCTGAAGACCTTAAGAAGTTCTTATGGAGCTGGTGGTAAGTCCGTCTGGACAGGGACAAGCCTCCCATCATTCACTTTCACCAAACACCCTTGCCGTGGCGCCACAGCGAATTTCAGTCTCACCATAAAACAGGAAGTCCTCATAACTACTACATACTTATCTGATTTAGACCAAATTGGTCACGCTTCATAAAGGTCGCATCCTGAACACATCTGTAGGTCAGTATTGAGTCATACTTATATACACGCTTAGAGCGCCACCTACTGGTGACAGGAAGTTTCTCTCAGTACTGGACTCCGAAATAGCACACCCTTTAACGGCGCCGCACCCCGACACGCGTGGGGTGCGAGGGCCCGCTCACTGCTGCTCGCAGCACTAGTAGTTCACTCTTAGATTGGAAGGGCATGGTACATGTTATTGTGTTCTGTCCTGTCCTGTCTTATGAGTGTCTAACATTGTCAGATTTTGAATTCCCTTTGATCATAGAAAACTCAAAACTATTGAATAATTTAAAGACATGGACCTGTGCCGATTCGTCTGGAGGTCCGCCAGCGGATTCGGACAGAGGTCTGCCAGCTCGTCCATCGGGGACCTGCTGTAGGTCCGCTAGCCTTGTGTTATATTCCGCCGGAGGTCCGCTAACTCGTCCATCAGGGACCCGTTGTAGGTCTGCTAGTCTTGTTATCTGGGTTTATCCCTTACCTTTGTCCAGAAACAGAAGTTGAACCAATTGCAGCAAAATAGCTAACGTAACAGGAATCATCAGTGTAACTGCTTTAGCCACTGACCGCTACCATTAATGTTATTGAAGCTGCTGCTAGTTGTTGTGAGCTCATGAGCTTACTGGGTATACCGCTCTTATTGTGCTGGATTAGCATTGAAAGCATTGGAACTGATTAGGGATGCACCTGTTACGGCTCGCATGCCCTCGCCTCCACAACCGCCTCCCTCTCTCCCCTCTGGGCTCGCTGCGCGCTCGGGGCGTCCCACGCACTCTACCGCACGTCGCATCGGCCCAGGCATGCGACATTCTGGCTCTCCGGAGTTTCCCCTCACCACCGGGCGTTCCCCGTCTCCGGCCAGCTCGGACTCGGCAGTCTCCTCCCACTCCGGTGACGAAGAGTCGGATCCCGACATGCCCAGCACATCGGCCCGTGCGCAACAACAAGAACGGCGCGCTCGTCTCCGACGATGACGCGGGCGCGGCTCTACTCACCGGTTTCCCATTCATCATCACCACACCTGTCCCTCGTTCTGCAATCACCTTCAACCCCTACAAGAACCTGGTCTACTCTCCACTCATCGCCAGATGCACCTCCCGGACCACTCCAAGCCCTCCAACAGACCCAAGCTGAGCAACTGCAGCAGGTATCCGCCCAACAGCAAGCCCAGGACGAGCGACTGAGGGGACTCGCTACTCTGGTCAGCACCCTGTCCGACCAGGTCACCGCGCTCAGTGCCCGCCTGGCTCCGTTCCTGAACCCCACCGCTCCACCAAACCGGGAGCCCCATCTCGCCTCCCCGGCCCCCTACGACGGGACATTCACCCTCTGTCGGGAGTTCCTCATGCAGTGTGAGTATGTGTTTGATCTCCAGCCAAGCATGTACTCCACTGCGTCAGCTCGCATAGCCTACATCGCTAACCTAACCACGGGACGGGCTCGCCGCTGGGTCATGGCGGGTCGCGAGGGCGCAGCTGCCTACATGCAGGACTACACAGCCTTCGTGGCAGAATTCAGGACCGTGTTTGACCACGACGTCCACGGACAGGACGCGGACGCTGCTCTCTCCGCCCTCACCCAGGGTTCCAGCTCAGTAGCGGACTACGCCACGGAGTTCCGCATCCTCGCTGCCCGTTGCTCCTGGAACGAGTCTGCACTGTACAGCGCCTTCCGACGGGGCCTGGGGGACGCCATGAAGGACAGCCTGTCTGGAAGAGACAGACCAGCGACCCTGAACCAACTCGTCTTCCTCTCCATAGCCATAGACGAGCGCCACCGGGAACGCAGGCGCGAGCGGGCGCACCAACACCACAGCGCACCCAGACCGTCTCCACCTCCCTCTACCGGTCTCTCTCGGCCTGCCCCGGCCTCCCTCGCCCCCCCAAACACCGCTGGAGAGGAACCCATGCAACTGGGCCGGACCCGACTGACCCCTGCAGAGCGTGAGCACCGGAGTCTGAACGGACTGTGCATATACTGCGCTAGCCCAGCGCACGCCGTCGACTCCTGTCCCTCTGCACCTCCCAGGGCGGCAAAAAGAGTAGGCTCACTCGCCAGGGGGTACCGAGTGAGCCGGCTCATCCATCCCCAATCCCGGACCCGTGCCGCCAAGTTCACTGTCACCCTCGCCTGGCAGGGGCACACGCTCTCCGTCCCTGCCCTCATCGACTCCGGTGCCGACGAGAGCTTCGTGAACGTCCAGTTCGCCCACAAAGCGGCGCTCCCTCTCTCCCCTCTGGAGAGGCCCTTCTCGGCTTTCGCTCTGGATGGCCATCCCATGGGTCCCATTACGCACCGGACCCTGCCCCTCACCCTCACAGTCTCGGGAAACCACGTGGAGAGCATCCGCCCCTTCGTCATCCACTCTCCCGACGCTCCGTTCATCCTAGGGAGGCCCTGGCTGGAACTCCATACCCCTCATGTCTGCTGGAGCTCGGGGCGCATCCTCAGCTGGAGCACCACCTGCCACGCCCGCTGCCTCCGAGCTGCTCAGACCTCCACTCGGGTTGACCGGCCCCGTCCCGCTCCTCCTGACCTCTCCACGGTCCCTTCGATGTACCACGACCTCGGAGAGGCCTTCAGTAAGGAGCGCGCCCGCACACTCCCCCCTCATCGACCCTACGACTGCGCCATCGAGCTCCACCCTGGCGCCCCTCTCCCAGCCAGTCGTCTCTACAACCTCTCCCTCCCGGAGAAAGCAGCCATGGACACCTACATCTCCGAGTGCTTGGCCGAGGGTCTCATCCGACCATCTCGATCCCAGGTGGCAGCGGGGTTCTTCTTCGTAAAGAAGAAGGGAGGAGATCTGAGGCCGTGCATCGACTACAGGCTGCTCAACAACATCACGGTAAAAAACAAATACCCACTCCCTCTCATGAGTTCCAACTTTGAACCCCTCATCAGTGCCACCATCTTCACCAAGTTGGACCTCAGGAACGCGTATCATCTGGTGTGTATCCGTGAGGGGGACGAATGGAAGACCGCCTTCAAGACCTCCCGTGGCCACTACGAGTACCTCGTCATGCCCTTCGGCCTCACCAACGCCCCAGCCGTCTTCCAGGCGCTTATGAACGACGTGCTCAGGGACATGCTGGACGTTTTTGTGGTCCTCTACCTGGACGACATCCTGGTATTCTCCAGGAGCGCCGAGGAGCACGTCCAACACGTCCGCATGGTCATCCAGCGTCTCCGGGAGAACCGCCTGTACATTAAGGCGGAGAAGTGCACCTTTCACTCCTCATTAGTGGAGTTCCTGGGGCTCATTGTGGAGGGAGGCCTGACGCGACCCGACCCCCGCAAAATCAAGACCGTGGTCGAATGGCCTCAACCCACTACCCGGAGGCAACTTCAGAGCTTCCTTGGCTTCGCTAACTTTTACCGCCGTTTCATACGGGACTACAGCCGGGTAGCAGCTCCCCTCACCCACCTCACCTCATCCCTGCGTCCGTTCGTCTGGACACCGGCTGCCAGCGCCGCCTTCTCCGCGCTCAAGGAGCGCTTCACCACCGCCCCGGTCCTTCTCCATCCTGACCCCTCCAGGCAGTTTGTGGTCGAGGTGGACGCATCGGACACAGGCATCGGTGCTGTTCTGTCCCAGCGGTCAGTGGAGGACCAGAAGTTGCACCCCTGTGCCTTCCTCTCCCGCCGGTTCACCCCAGCCGAGGTGAATTATGACATCGGGAACAGGGAGTTGTTGGCGGTGGTGGGGGCCTTGGAGGACTGGCGCCACTGGCTTGAGGGCGCGGAACACACCACCCTCGTCTGGTCAGACCACAAGAACCTGACCTTCATCCGGGCGGCCAAGCGCCTCAACTCCCGCCAGGCGCGGTGGTCACAGTTCCTCGGGAGGTTCGATTTTACCCTCACCTTCCGGCCCGGCTCCCGCAACGCCAAGGCCGACGCGCTGTCCCGCCTCCACGCGCCCGAGGCGCCCCCCGCGGAGCCTGAGACCATCCTGCCGGCCTCGCGTGTCAAAGGGGTGGTCACCATGAACATCGAGGCAGTGGTGAGGCAGGCCCAACGCGCCCAACCCAGTCCGGCCAACGTCCCTCCTCGCCGGCTCTTCGTGCCTGACTCGGTCCGGTCCCGGGTGCTCCAGTGGGGCCATGCCAGCCGGTTTGCGTGCCATCCCGGGGTTCACCGCACCCTCTCCTTCCTGAGCCGACGGTTCTGGTGGCCCTCCATGAGATCCGACGTCCGGGAGTTTGTTGTCGCCTGTCCCGTCTGCTCCCGCAGCAAGGCGTCCCACCAGCCCCCGGCTGGCCTCCTGCGTCCTCTCCCGGTCCCCAGCCGCCCCTGGTCCCACATCGCCCTGGACTTCATCACCGGTCTTCCCCCCTCCAGGGGCAACACGGTCATCCTCACCGTGGTGGACCGGTTCTCCAAGGCGGTCCACCTGGTGGCGCTCCCCAAGCTCCCGTCCTCTGCGGAGACAGCCGAGCTCCTCGTCCAG
Organism: Borostomias antarcticus; assembly: GCF_949987555.1. Lineage (NCBI taxonomy): Eukaryota > Metazoa > Chordata > Actinopteri > Stomiiformes > Stomiidae > Borostomias > Borostomias antarcticus. The sequence continues at coordinate 11,492,812 of NC_140256.1, read as the reverse complement.
CACGTCTACCGGCTCCACGGTCTCCCCAGGGACATTGTCTCAGACCGTGGGCCTCAATTCACCTCCCAGGTCTGGAGGGCCTTCTGCAGTGAGATAGGCGCCACCATCAGCCTCTCCTCTGGCTACCACCCGCAGACCAACGGCCAGGCCGAACGGGCCAACCAGAGCCTGGAGTCCGCGCTCCGCTGTGTGTCGGCTCTCCACCCCACCTCCTGGAGCAAGGACCTGCCCTGGGTCGAATACTCCCTCAATGCCCTGACCAGCGCTGCCACTGGCAGGTCTCCGTTCGAGTCATCCCTCGGGTACCAGCCCCCGCTGTTCTCTCTCCAGGAGTCGGAGGCCTCCGTCCCCTCCGTCCAGGCCCACCTCCGCTGCTGTCGCCGTGTCTGGAGGGAGGTCCGCAGGGCCCTGCTCCGCTCCAACGAGCGCTCCTGCTGCGGGGCCAACCGCCGCCGCACTCCTGCTCCGGCGTACCAGCCCAGTCAACGAGTCTACCTCTCCACCGCTGACCTTCCGCTCCAGGTCCCCTCCAGGAAGCTGGCTCCGCGCTTCGTTGGGCCCTTCGAGATCGACCGTGTCCTGAACCGAGCTGCGGTACGTCTTAAGCTCCCTGCTTCCATGCGGGTACACCCTGTATTCCACGTATCCAAGGTCAAACCTGTCTCCTCGAGTCCCCTCATGCCTTCTGCCCCAGCTCCTCCGCCTCCCCAGATGGTCGACGGGCATCCCCAGTGGACGGTTCGGCGGCTGCTGAAGGTGCGCCGCCGGGGTCGGGGGTTCCAATACCTGGTGGATTGGGAGGGGTACGGCCCCGAGGAGTGCAGCTGGGACTCCAGGCAGCTCATTATGGACCCGTCTCTCCTCCGGGACTTCTACCGGGCCCACCCTGACGCCCCCGGTCGGTCGCCGGGTGGCTCCCCTCGGGGGGGGGGTCCTGTTACGGCTCGCATGCCCTCGCCTCCACAACCGCCTCCCTCTCTCCCCTCTGGGCTCGCTGCGCGCTCGGGGCGTCCCACGCACTCTACCGCACGTCGCATCGGCCTAGGCATGCGACGTTCTGGCTCTCCGGAGTTTCCCCTCACTACCGGGCGTTCCCCGTCTCCGGCCAGCTCCGCGGACTCGGCAGTCTCCTCCCACTCCGGTGACGAAGAATCGGATCCCGACATGCCCAGCACATCGGCCCGTGCGCAACAACAAGAACGGCGCGCTCGTCTCCGACGATGACGCGCGCGCGGCTCTACTCACCGGTTTCCCATTCATCATCACCACACCTGTCCCTCGTTCTGCAATCACCTTCAACCCCTACAAGAACCTGGTCTACTCTCCACTCATCGCCAGATCTTACCATAACATATGTGGTAAAGTATAGCCTAAGCCTACGATTTACTTACCTGTATTTTGTAGTGTTTTTTTCTCGTTCCCTGTTCGTGATTTCTATCACTCACCCTGCCTCGTCTCTCCAGTATCCCGGACCCCCTCTGCTGAGTTGTACCAGCTAGCAGAGCCCTCACCCTGCTCCACCTCCGGATCCCTCTGGCTCCCTTGAGCCAAGAACATTTTTATTATTTAGTGGCAGTTTGGTGGCTCCTATTTTTTCTCTCCCCTTATAGTTTGTGGCATCCCTTTGTGGCTCCCCCTTTGTGTTACCTTATTAAATCGCCCCTCCGGGCTTAACCGTTCCTTGCCTCCTCCATTCCTGTTGCGCCTGGGTCCCACACCGAACCATCACAGCACCGATGCATCGGCCGAACATCGGCGTTGGCCTTGTTGACTGCCATCGGCAAATAAAATGACATTCACCGATGGTAGTGGGCGATGTTATGTCGCAACAATTACGGCTTTTTTTTTTGCAAAACGTAGCCTACCCAGCTGCAGATTCGGAGAAGATCCGTGACGTGACGCCGCAAACGCACGTGTAGTTTGCTTTCAAATTAAAGTGAAATAAAAATCGGCTTTTTGGAACCAAACACTTCATTTCTTTGTTTCCCTGGCACAAAAGGGGGCATAAAATAAACATCGGCCATCGGCAATCGGACAGATTGTTATTTTAAACATCGGCATTGGCATCGGCCCAGAATTTTGCAATCGGTGCATCCCTAGAACTGATGTGTCCAGGCAACAAGACCTATTTTAATTTATCAGACATTATTTCATGTCATTTCAATTCACAGCTATTTCAGTGGCATGACTAGCTTCCGTCCTACGAGTCCTGAACAGAAACAAGCCAGCCACGCACATATACCAGGCTGGACCTGGCCTGGTTTACTTAAATTTGTCTTGTATTCTGCCATATCGCATCATTTTCACCCGTGTTTAGCGTTTTGGTAGTGCTCCGTCGTCCCCTACAGTCCTCATGAAAATACAGTCCACGTTATGGGTCCGTTGACAGCTGTCTTACTAGCTTGTCATTCACTTAACGGTGTAGGCCAGGTAAAAGGATTCTGGGTTACGGAAATCAAGACCAAATGAAAACTCAACCAATCAAATTAGCCCACACATACAAAACCGCGAAAAAATGTCGTCATCGTTGTCACTAGAACACAGCTCCGGATTTCTAGCGCCAAACGTGACTTCGGTCGTATCCAAAGGCCTTCAGTTCGAAGGGAGGTTCGTTTTGGCTGGGGTAACTGCTTAAGGGCCCTTTTGGTGCCTAGAAACCTCCTGTCAGGGCATGCAAAAAATGTGCATGCGTGCTTCGCTGGCTCTGGCATACCCAGTGCCAGAACCCACCAGACGTCACTGCTCCCTACCCAGCCAGTCTAGAGTCCCAGCCTGGCCCAGTCCCGACCGGTGCTCAAGCTGCCCACCCACTTGGGTGAAGAAACGACACACCTACTGACGGTATGCCGAGGTGCGTGACTGTCCCTTGCTTTGCCGAACACGCTCTTTTAAGAGTGGCGGTGGGAATGTTTCCTTAGGCGACAATAAAAATAAAGATTGTTATTTTTATTGTCCGGTGCCATTCTATGGTAATGTACAGTCTGCATCTCATGTTGTGCTTATCTGAGCTAGCATATGGCAGAGCCGTGTTGTAGCTCCTTATTGCATGGAGAAAAAGGGGGGGGGGGTATGCTTGTGAGTACATAGGGCCCAGCCGTTCAGAGCTCCGGTCCCATCGGAAAACGTTGATGCCCCCTGTTCGAGCTGCGGTGTCTTCCCCTGCTACATGTCTGCTGTGTCTGTGTTCAACAAGGTCCGCCGGTTCGCGGCTGCGTTTGAATCTGCAACAACCTCCGGTTCGAGCAGTGATGCCTTCCGCTGCTATATTAGCAGACATGACAACTGCCAGTCTCACCATTGAGGCTCGAAAAGGTATTCAAGCAGGTCCACCTTTTCATTACTGCCCTGTTTGAACTTGTCACAACCCATTGGTACCAGCGCCGTTGTTTAGCGGTGAAAGGTGATGATGATTATAAGGGCCCACAAGCAAGCAGGGCCCACAAAAATACAAAAGGTCCCTCTTTCTATGACGAAATTATTCTGCATGTAGATCAGTCACACTAATGCTGCATCAGAATTCAAATTAAGCCACAAATAATGCAATACAGATGAAAAAAGTTTTAATTTCCTGAGCAATATTCCCCTTCTTAAATGGTTTGGTCCATGCCATTGTTCATGCTGGCAAGTCTCAACTCTGTTGACATTAACTTTGATCAAATACCGGCGGGCTGTCAAATACTAGCACTATAGCCTAACGTTAAATCATAAACATCATGCCCATAAATCCGGGCACCAGAAAAGAGTGGAGAGAGAGGCCAGGAGAAAAGGCAGCAGAGCGGGAGCCCAGCATATAAACAATTTTTTCCACAAGAAAGGTGAGAGTAACTATGTTGCTAGCTGAGACGGTCGGTCAGTTGCCCGCGGTCTCACATTAACTATGACAACGAGAGCCGTTAGCCTAGTGTGTGAAGAAAGTGCAAAGCTAGGTAGCTAACATTAGCTAGTAAGCTTACGTTTTGGTAACAACTCGATCTGGTTAGCTAGATGTTAGCTAACGTTAGCTACCATTAACTAGACAGCTAGCTACAGTTCTAGCAACCAGCCAACTACTGTTCTGGTAAGCTAGCTGCTAGATAACGTTAGCTACCATTAACTAGACAGCTACTACAGTTCTAGCAACCAGCCAACTACTGTTCTGGTAAGCTAGCTGCTAGCGTTAGCTACCATTAACTAGACAGCTACTACAGTTCTAGTAAGGTAAATGTTCGCTAGCCAGCCTCAACCACTGCACTGTTCTAGTGAGGTGGCTACTGTTAGCTAGCTTGCCATCTGGCACACTTGCAAATACTTCCTGTCCAAATAAATACTTAAAAGTCCAGTAGCAGCAGCCAGGACACGTTTCCATTCTCATGAATGCTTAAATTATAATGTGCTATGCTAGCTAGCCGGTCCTGTTGACATGTCTTTTTAAAACCTTTGTGTGCTGCTACTCACAGAATCAGCTGTGCCACCCTCTGATCTAGACACCCACCCCCAGCCCCCAGAAGATCCTTTAGATGGTGAGTGAGTGACTGGTAGACACTGGATATTAAACTTATTACTAAACTACTGTACTGCTACAGTATGAATAGCAAAATGTAGATGTAAGTTAACGCAGGTTAAGATGGCCTACATATGAACCAGTTACATTACATAAAGGAATTCATGGTTAATAAATAAATAAATAGTGTTAAGATAATTAATAGAAATTCATATAGAGTTGATTTCTTTGTAAAACCTTTATGTCCTGCCACTCACAGAATCAGCTGTGGCCTCGTCTGACCTAGACACCCACCCCCAGCCCCCAGAAGATGCTTTAGATGGTGAGTGAGTGCGGTAGACACTGGTTGGCTAGTTAAACTTATTACTGAACTACTGTACTGAATAGCAACATGTAGATGTAATCCAGGTTAAGATAGCCTACATATGAAACAGTTACATTACATAAAGAAATTCATGGTTAATAAATAAATTGTGTTGTTAATTCATAGAAATTCATATACAGTTAATTTCAGTTTAAATGCTGATTATTTCAGTTCATTTTTGTTATTTTAGAGAGGGTATTTGCTCTTGAAATAAGAGATGCGTTTATTAGCCAATCAACAGCCGCCTAGCCAGCTTCCTGTAAACTCTACAGTGCTACATAGATTTATTCCCAAGTCTTAAGAAGACACTGTTCTGTACTGTCTACAGAGCCAGGTCCTAGCCAGTCAGAAACATAGAGTGAAGGGAGTGAAGAGGCTCAGTAGTTCCAGTCATGAAACTGCTACAGACAGAGACAGTCCAAGCACAGATAATACACAATGCATAATTTATTTATATAATTATACCCAGTGTCTATGGAGAAGTTAATTTGAAAAAGAACAGAGAAACAGAAAAATAATGATAATGAAAAATGATACATAATAAAAAAAAAAGAAAAGAAAAAAAAAGGGGTCGAAAAAAGCGGTGACGTAAAGTCGGAGGGGTAGGGGCCCACACCAGTATTCTTTAAGGGGGCCCAGAATTCCTAGCAACGGCCCTGCTTTGTATGACTGCCGGTGGGACCAAGTCTAGCGCTCACCCGTCCGGCGGTGGTCATTAACTCAAATCGAGCGACAGCGCCCTTCCCTGTTATTTTGACAGGTACTGCACCCTTGACGAGCAATGGCTGTAATCTCTGGGTTGTTGAGTCCTCGGTTCGAGCGGCGGCATGTTTTTCTGCTTCTACTGCAGATAAAACATTCCCCATTTTCACCGGGGACAGACGCTGTGAGATAAGAGATGTGTCGGTAGCCTCGTCTAGCTATGCAAATGAGCGAGCGAGGCTGTTTTTAACACTGACGTTCAGCCTATCCAAACAGCGTCTCTCCCAATGGATTTGTGAGGGTATCCCCAAGCCTTACGAGACTGCGGGTCGCCCTCTGCCTGGGGCTGTTCAGGCACACTGTACAAGGGGCATGGCCACATCAGCTGCCCTGTTCAATGGTGTCTGTGGCAGACATTTGTGCGGCGGCGATTTGGTCGTCACCGTCTCCTTTTGTCCACTTTTATCTTTTGTCCATGTAGTCTGTCTCTGTGACGTCTGTGCTGGGCACAGCTGCCAGCGGGAGTCAGCTTTAGACATGATGAGCTAGGACAGGACCGCCAGGTGAACGGCGGTCAGATCCTGTCCCTTTGGGGCTGGGAGAGGCTCAGACGGGTTAAGTAACCGCTTCTGGCTCGGCTCTCCCCTCACGTACCTTTCCTTGCCCTCAGCTGAGATAAGCTGAGTGCGGCGAGTAGGGGACAGTGCTTGGGTTGGGCCAACTGTTGGTATGGTCTCACCTTGGAGCACTGGCTTGTGTCCTGGTTGGACAGTTTGGTCTTGCTGGGTCCTGCAAGAGTGCATGATGTGGTCGTGAAGCTCCACTTATGCCAATAGGAGCTTGCCCTGTGGGGCGTAGCTCCACAAAATACAACAATGGTTACGTATTATAACCCTAGTTCTATGAGTGGAGCGAAGCCCCACAGGACAAATACTTTGCTGAACCCACAGTCTGCTCGCTGAAAATTTCGGCTAGGACCAGTGCACCGGACCTAGTTGGACACAGGTGAGTGCACGTTTTTTTTCCTCAGTCAATGTAGCTGGCTAGGCTTTCTCAAGCCAATAGGAGCTTGCCCTGTGGGGCTTCGCTCCACTCATAGAACTAGGGTTACAATATGTAACCATCGTTCTCATTACCATGCCAAGAAAAATATGTTTTAAAATACATTTAAGTGACTGAATAATAAATAAGTAAATAAATAAGTAAGTAAATAGATAAATAAATACATAAATGCATAAATTAATTGATACATAAATAATGCTCATGTTTTGTTGTTGCCTAAAGACAGCTGGCAAGTGGGACTTTGAACCACCATGTCAATCCTTTAAGTGGCTCGCTCTGATGTCCCACTAACCAAGCCAAATCTGCTCTCACGCAGAGACACCAGTAAATATTGAGATGAGACCTAAACCAATGAAATTACAGATCCTCAGATTGGCTAAGCCGGGGAGTAGGCTAAGGGGATATTGAGAGACATTTTTGGAACGGATACAAAATAGCATAATGTTTCAGATCAAAGTTATTGGCAGGGACAATTCAATTGGTAGGGACACCTACGCCTATTGCTTCACATCTTTCTGAGACTGGTGAATGCCATCCCCAAAACATCCACATCGAAAGACGATGTCTGATCACCTGATCTGATTGCAATTGGTTTGACCTGATATTTCTTGCATGATCTTTTTTCCTTTCTTCTCTCCTATGGGGGTCAATAGATTTCCTTAAGTTCCACAAGTTTCTGAATCTGCTATACAGATGACGCAGAGCCAGCCCCTGGGGATGATGATGAAGCAGATGGAGAGCAAAAGCTAATAACGAATAACATGATTACACAGGAAGCACCAACACGGGGAGCCAGCCTTCATACAGCCAAGCAGCTAGGCATCTGACCAAGACCGATAGAGGCAGGCCTGACTCAGACAAATAGCCCAACCCCCGTCCCTTGTCCACCCTCCCTCCATTCTCTTTGAGAGAGTTGCAAGTCACGGAGGAGGACCGGCCACATAAATACAGGTAATTTATAGCGGTGTTCAGCTTTAACAAGGCCTACATAACAGGGACATTAGAGCCTATCTCCAGCAGCAGGCCGGGCTCATGTGTTTTAGGTTTGTTTGCTCAGCACACGGAGCAACGTGGATGCTAGGGCAACTGAGGCCACAGAGCTGCCTGCTAATATGAAGGATAACTGCTCTTTGGCTGGAGAGAGGAGAGGAGACATTTACAACTCATTATGATGAAAAGTTGTTTAACTCTGTTGAACCGTCTATAGGTTTTGGTGTAACTAAAAGCCAGCTATTTCCGTTTTGGCTGTAATAATAAGACAGTTGGAAATAAAACAAGCTTGTAATGGAGTTTTCAAACCGAGTAATAAAACCACGTGTTTGTCTGAGAGAGTAATTCAGAGGCCTCAAAACTCATAAAGACATGGTTTTAACAATGGGAGTAGGACCCCCCTGTGAGTGTGTGTGTGTGTGTGTGTGTGTGTGTGTGTGAGTGTGTGTGTGAGTGAGTACAGTATGTGAGTGTGTGTGTGTGTGTGTGTGTGTGTGTGAGTGAGTGAGTGTGTAGATACAATTCAACAATTTTCCCTCTGAGATAAATAAAGTACCTATCTTTCTAAACGCTGCATCTGCCAATCCTTACCAAAGCCACACCGTAGGATAACAACATAAAAATGTCATGGTAGGCCTCATTAGCAGCCGGTCCTTTGATTGGTTGGTGCATGAGGTCTAGGATGGTTTCCATATGGGCCCCTTCACTTTTTAATAACTGGCATCGCGTTACTCGGGGTCGAGGTGATCCCAATTTCTCAAAAACCTCAAGTATTTTTCTAAATGTACTCTACATGTCCGGGATTTCCTTCCATTTGAAGAGATGCAGGGGCGGTGTGTTTTCACTGTAATACCTTCGCTGTGGCCTGTCTCGGTGTTGCGGTGTGTGTGTGTGTGTGTGTGTGTGTGTGTGTACATACGTGTGTGTGTGTCTGCTTGCGTGTCTATGTGTATGTCTGTGTGCATGTGTGTGTGTGTGTGTGTGCCAACCATGGAGGGCCTGAGGCCCAGGGCCGATGGCCACTTCCTCCCCCTCTATGCCATAGTTTCCATTACCCCAGTGGAAGGAACAATAAAGAGCTGATGTGTGGATGTGTGGTCTGCTGGCTCACCAGAGGCCTGGATAGGATAGTGCAGACTGGGTTGAGATGGGCTAGAACAGGCTGGGCTGAAACAGACTGGCCTGAGAGAGGCTAGGACAGACAGGATTGGACTAAGGAGGGATCAAACAGGCTGGGTTGGTCTAAGGGGGGTTAGGACAGGCTGGGCCTGACTTAGACGGTTGGGCCTGAGACATGCTAGGGCAGGCTAGGATGGGCTGGGCTGGACCCCCCTGCTGGGGTATACTCTAGCTGACGACAGCCTGTCGGAAACAGAGGCTCAGCAGGATAACGCTCATTCCATCGCTACAGTAAAATAATAAGACCACAGAAGCGAGGCCGAAACAAAGCACTAGAGCTTCTCTCACAACGGCCGTGCAGCGAGGCTCTTTGCTTTTGTCTGAGTTGATGGGAGCGTGACACATTTCGTCCTGTCACGTTGTCACATGTCAGTCTGGTCATCTTCGGCCAGGGTGACAGCTCAGCGCCCAGGAGGCTGAAGATCATGGGTGGTGAGGTGAGGAAGGGAGGAGTTTGGGGGCGAATGGGTGTGGGGGTGACGTCTGGTGTGTGTGTTTTGGTGTGGAGGGGAGACCATGCCAAGGGGCCAGAGCAACACCATGTCAGAGCGTTAGCAGACGATGCCCGTTACAGCTCTGCTAATACAAACAGTCAGCCCAGCCATGAAACCATTTCCTCCCGCCATCTCTCTCTCTTCCTCTCTCTCTCTCTCTCTCTCTCTCTCTCTCTCTCTCTCTCTCTCTCTCTCTCTCTCTTTCTCTCTCTCTTGCTCTGAAGTTCCTTATCCTTATCATAGATGTGAAAGTCATGTGTGTGGTTGACCTATTAATAATGGTGGGCACCGGGGCAATGGAGAGATAAGTGGTGTGTTTAGACATTTCAGTAAGTGCTTTGTGTGTGTGTGTGTGTGTGTGTGTGTGTGTGCGTGTACATATCTGGACCCTATACCCCCCCCCCCCCAACATCAAAGAGAATACTGACACTATAGGAAGTTCAGCACGGACATTTCTTTCACTGACAGGAAGACCTGCTGTGAAGACCTACTCCTGAAACCGCATCCTATTATAATTAGCGTTGCTGGACAAAACCTCACGGAACAACCGAGACTCTCATTGTGAGGAGATTTTTCCCTGTCAGAAGGCAGACACAGACTATGGTTGTGGGCACCGTGGTGTTGAGTCAGAGAATGACAAGTTGCAGTTGCCGTTAAGATGGCCTCCCTCTCTTAGACACTGAGCAGCCTTCCTCTGGCATGGCCTATTTGTTTGTGCTGGTGTCTCTGCTGTTGTTCTACCTCCAGTCTGGCTCCCGACCCATTACACTAAACTGTCGTCTATATTAACCAGCTGCAACCATGGCGCCAACGGGGCTACCGTTTCACCCATTACCAACTACACACTGTACCATGATATGTTTGAGTTGGCGAGGAGAAGCAACCCCCCTGGAGACTGTCTGTCTCCAAATGGGTGGCTGACCTTAATGCATAGAAAATTGCCCCCCGGTTTACGTTGTTTATTTACATGTCTCTGATGCGTGCCTTTCGTTAAAATACTCTCATTCTCCAGCAGGTTGGAGACAGAGACGGAAATGCTAAGCGACAGCGTGCTAGCATGGACGGGTACGTCATTGCCATGGTTGCAGTGATATTAAATAAATGACCAGGCCTAGTGTAATTGCCCATTAGAGACTGGAACATTGCGCAAGTATGAGATCTGCCCAACAAAGGCCCATTCTTTAGCCTTTTAAAATGGAGGGCAATCATATTCTGTTCAGTATGGAAATTCTGATGTCTCCATGTGAAGATATGAATAGTCGGCCCATAATACTTGTGGCTTTGCTTGAACGATGCCTCTTGAACCGACCGTCGGTTAAAGCGCTGCCTTTAAATCGCTTTAGCTGTCCGCCACTGTCAGAAATAACGATGGCCAAAAAGAATACCACCTAGTTTCAGTGTTTGGGTCAACTTAATGGCTTTCGCAGGTGGACTGAAGACTGGAGGTATTAGGTAATGGGAGGTGCCCGGGGGCCCTAGCAGTGTGCCACCTGGAGAACAGAGCTCTCCCTCACTGCTCAGTGCTCTCAGAAGGATGTTCCCTGGAACTGGAAACACAGACGACCGGCCAAAGTGGTGGATATATAAATATATCACACAGAACAACACGGGCTGTTTCTGTGTAATTGCAGTGGAGGAACAGCTTGGTGGAGGACCCTTGAACGAGCGTCGCAGGGTCGTTTATGAGGGATTTGGTAAGGAAACAGCACCTGGCTCAACCTGGTAGAAAAAGAGAGAGAGAGAGAGGGAGAGAGCGCTGTGGCAACAGCATAGTGTGTGTGTGTGTGTGTGTGTGTGCGTGCATGTGTGTATGTGCGTGCGTGCGTGTGAGTGTGTGTACTGTGAAGGAACACCTGGACTTGATGAGGTCCAGATGTTCAGGCCAGTTAAGCCTCTTGTAAAGTGGGAAACAAAGAGGCTGATGGGTAACACAAGCTGGGCAAGAACCAGACAGTTTATCGCTAATTTTATTCAAACGGATCGTTTAGGCCCCCCACGCCAGTGGCCCTTGCCAAAAGGCTAGATTTATTCTGACTAAACAAATCCACTGTGAGGGAAATCTCTTTAATAATCACACAGGATTTGGTCAGCTTCTGTCAGCATATGTATGAAGAACAAGATGGGATGACGGCACCAAGTCTGGGATACGATATCGACTGGCGATACTTTGCATAACATCTTGCTCACTCTGGGATACATAGTATTTATCCACGATCATCTGAATTAAATTTCTCTAATCATCATCTGCTTCAGCCAAAATGCTTTATTCTGAACAGAAGTCTAGCACCTGGCTTGTGCACTATCGAATCATGAGAACGTCTCTTTTGCTGCTGCTCCAGTGAACACAAGGGGGCGCACTTATCCTTTGCCAGTGTGTTGGTGGGCGGCGGGAGAGGCTGCCAGAGACCACGGTGGAGCGGCAGAGCCGTCTGAATCACTCTATTGTTCTGTCAGATCATATACAACAGTGTGGAGACACACGGAGGAGCACTATCCACCCATCTAATGAATATCCCTCTATCTCTGTATAACTAGAAACATGTGAACACCTAAGTTATCAGCTAGGGTCCCTCTCTCTCTCTCCTTTCTAAAGCTAAACTTTTATATCTTTATGTAAACTAAACTTTTCCAAGAAAAAATCTCCCAGATGAAAAAGTAAGCACACACAACTCAAACCAGCCTGAAAGTGACTGCTTAGATAAGTACAATGAAATAAAGCTCTACGCATTTCCACTAACACTTGCTTAGCCCAGTGGCAGTGAAGGATTCGTAGTCTTACTCAAGTGATTTTTCCCCCTTCGTGAATTAATTAGTCTCTGCCAAAGCTGGCCACATTTGTCATTCGAATTTATGCTAATGAGCAGCGAGGTCTCGTAGAGGAGCTGATAGGCCAGAGCAGCTGCTCCATCCTTACGGGGCCTGACTACTCTCCCCTCCCTCCCTCCCTCCCTCCCTCCCTCCCTCCTCCATCTCTCTCCCTCTCCTATTCTGTCTTCTCTCTATCTCCCTATGTTCTCTCCTCCTTCTGCTTCCGTTCTCTCTCTCTCCCTCTCTCTCTCTCCCTCTATCTCTCTCTCTTTCTCGTTCTCTCTCACTCCGTTAGTTCCCTGTGTCTCTGTCTCCCCAAGTGGTCTTATCACCCCCCTCTCCGACCTCCCGCTGCTCCCGGGCTCCATGACCTGTCACTGGAGAGGAGACTGCCCGTGTCCCTGCTGATAAGGCAGCTAATTATCCACCACTTCACAGACCGAGGAGGTGGACCCTGGAACCCACACACTCTCACATGCGCAGGCTTATACATACATCCTTATGTGGGCATACACATGCATGGACGCACGCACACACGCACACACACTCCCACGCGCGCATGTGGCACACACATTTGCAAAGAATGATAAAATCAAATGAGAAAGAAAAATAATGTACTTCAAAATATATGTTTTGTCATTATGCTATAAAATATTGAAATGGTTTTGGTTAATCTCTGTATTCAGGTAACTTATGTACTGCTGTTAAAATGGGCTACTCTATTCTTAAGCATACAGGTACAGTAAGATTTAAATAGACAGAAAAGTGAAAAACGCCTACTAGTGCACCAATGACGTTCCTCGAAGACATGAATGTACTGAATATAAACCCATCTTAAAAAAGAAAACACAGACTGAACAAAAATAGAGGGGAGAGACGGCAAGTAGGGTCTGAAACGAAGGATTTGTGTCTTATAGCTAGGAGGAGAGAAATTGAAAAAAAAAAGACTACCATTTCCCTCACTCTCCAAGCTAGCAGAACACTGGGCAGCAAAGTCAGGGTTGTTTGAGAAGCTGGTGGTAGATCTTGGCAGCAATTTGAGGGTCTGAGCAGTGCACTCCAATCTAGTCTCCCAGCAGCGCCTCCATTTGGTAGAGTAGACATAAGCACTTTGCCTTTCTCCTTCTGTAATTTCCAAACGCTTTGCTGGGGGAGAGAGGGGCCCACATAATGTTTTGTGTTGCCTATTCCAGCTTGAACTTTGCTTCAAGTGGGAGTCAAATGGTTGAGACAGTGTATTATTAGACAATCCAACAGGCAACAGCATGCATTTACTGTCCTCTCTGCCGAGTGATACGAGGATCGCTGACCTTTCTTTGAATATGATAAATATAATCACACAGATGCATATGAACTACCTTTTCAGCATATTTCACAATTATGGGTATTATCATATAATTGTAAGGATGTGGATTTTATTTTTTAATAGTGTTGGCAGTTAGATTGTACTGTTTTTAGTTAGATTATTATGGACATATTAGGGCTTCTGTGTTGTAAGGAGGGGTCTCTGCCCTAAGATGACCCTGCTCTACAGCTCACCTGGTGAGTAGGTTCTCCTGCCTTTACTCTGGGCCTTTCATTTACACTTTATTAGACATACAGAAGGATTACATTGACATTTTTACAATAATACATTGGCTATGTACTTCTAACTCGGTTATTACCTTGTATTAGCAACTCTGAAACCAGTAGTCCCTGTTTATGTGTTTTGGAGAATCTCATACTGTAGGTGAGGGAGTAGAACAGAGTTGTATTCAGGAGGAGGAGAGGAGACAGCCGTGCCTCAACACTGCCTCAACTTTCACAGGCCCTGAACCTTTACCTTTTGACTGCAAGAGGAGTCAAGGTGTTGCATGGACTCAAATGCATTTAGGCCTCCTAATTGGCTTAGCATGCAGCGCTAGGATGACTCCATAGGCATAATCTAATTACATGAGGAACTGTATGTGTTTATCCCATCGTTCCCAACACCCTAGAGTGTCTTCCGTCATTTGGCTGAGATACACTCCACCTACTCACGGAGGAGAGAGGACTAATGTCATTCTGAGCAGATTATTGTGATCTTTCAACTCATCTTTGGGGAGCTAAGCATGCTATTGAGGAGGGAGGGGAAAGAAAAGAAATACACAGTCTGCTTTAACTTTCACACTCACATCTTTCTCTCTCTCTCTCTCTCTCTCTATCTCTCTCTCTCTTCCTCTCTCTCTCTCTCTCTCTTTCTCTCTCTCTCTCTCTCTCTCTCTCTCTCTCTCTCTCTCTCTCTCTCGTCCTCTCCCTCAGAGCACCCAAAGCCATATTATGCACTTGTCAAGATGGATAAACCCCACAGCCAAAATGTTCACATGAAAACAAATAACTGGGAGACGTTCATGTAATCGTTTCTGCCAGAGAAAGGCTTTAAGAGGAGCAGAAACACTTCCTGGAATGGTGCCTGGCATGTGCTAATTCCCTCATGCTTTTGTTTGAGTCGCGTTCAACTTCAGGAGCATTTCATAGCACACTGTGATGGGATGTCACTATGCTAGACACGCTTAAAACTAACTACTCGATGACACGCTTAGCTACCCCGAGCAAAAAATAAAAGATTCACTCACATACAGTACATCCTCCTCCTATGAGATTCCTCAGAATACTGTACCCCCACATCATAGAGAAAAATCTTACTGCACAAGTCTTACATTTGCATTCTTGTTAAGATTAGATAGGGGGGGAATGTCCAATGAAGCAAATAGTAGTTCTTAGACATCAACAAAATGAAGAGTGCTCTACGGTCTGCAGTATGGGTGTGTTTTTCTCTGGGGCTACATGGACTCCTTTCACACGAGAAAAAGACCCTCTCTGTCACAGAGCTCCACATACTTTCCCGCCAGCTCGCCGGGGCTGCGTGTTCCCATGGTGCTTGGACGGCCCTCAGGGTGGCCCTCGGCCTCGGGCCTGGAACAGAGGAACGCGAGAAGAGTGGTTCCTCAGACCAGCAGGGCGAAATCTGATGGAGGTTCTGATAGAGGATACAGGCATTCTGCTGTCTGGGGGGCTGGGACTCAAACGAATGTTACAGCATTCACACAAGTACTGTAGGTTTTTTAGACCAAAGCCCGGCCTCCATTTGAATCAACAGAGATCTTATTCATCACATAAAATGTATCTTGGGCAATTGATGCTGAGATCTTTTCTCATTTTATTGCCCCGGGCATAGCCCCAATGTCATATGTTTCTTTATGAAGGGGTATATTGTGTCACAGCCCATTTTTACAAGTTAGAACAAAATAGCACGGCCCATGGTTTTGTGTTTTCAGTAAATGCCACAAAAATTTGCATCATGGGTAGAAATGGGTCATCACAAATGGAATAGAAAAACACACTACAGTATCTGAAGTACACCTAGCCTTTCTTGGTGCAATAAAATCTCTCTGAGATATTATGTAATGCTTGAGATAGAGTATAGAGAATTGGAGAGGTAGAGTGAGTGAGAGAAAGACCTAGAAAGGTAGAAAGACCATGTTTGAGTGAAAAAAGCTTAAAGCTCCCATCTTTTTAAATATTTCAGTGAGAGGACATCAAGTTTCCTGGCTCTTAAAATTTCACAGAGTTCTTTAGCCATCACTCTGTCTGTGTCATCCGTAAAGTCCACTGCTGTCATGAACTCCAGCTCTGTATAGTTTAACTACTTAACTTTCCCCCAGTGTTGAGATTTAAAACCTTGGGCAGCGTCGCTTTCAGCTAAATGTCACATCTATATCAACAAATCATGTAAACCTTACATGACTTTTAACGGTAAATCTACAATCATTTTGTGTTTACACAGTGAAATGGAGCAGTTCGAGAATCGATTTCTCTTCAGCAGTCCCGACGTCCAGAATGAAAAAAGCCTCATGTGATGTGGTTGGATGTTAGGGGGAAACCTTGGAGCCTGCTGGAGGGTAAATCCCAAAGACTAACACTGGGCTTGTTAAAAGGCAGCATTGAGGAGTCAGTGCTTTGGCCTAGCTTGACTTCAAAGTGATGTAATACACACAACGTGAAAATAGCAACTGGATGAAGGGACTGTGGCCGTGACCTCCATGTCTAGCAAACTCGGTTTGTCGTAACAAACACCGGTGCAATGTCTGCTCTGAGATGAATCAGACCAGAGCAACTGACCACGCAAGGGAACAGAATATGCTTAGTATGGGGACGACAAAATATTATTAGAGTTATGAAATGGAACTCTACCAACCTTTTGTGGATAACTTAAAACAGTAAAATGATTACTGTAAAAACAGATTGGATGACTAAAATGTAATTATGGATTAATTATGCTTTGTATCTCTGCTCTGTGAATTATCTTCTTTTATTGGAAATATGAAAAGCCGGTGCGCCTCTTTGACCACAGTTGATTGGTAGAACAGTGACCACTAGATATATGCCCCTGTCCCTGATCTGACCTGTCTAACTGCAGCTATGGGATTGCTGCAGTTTTCCACTGGTCATGATGGATAAAACATCAAAAACATGGCCCCGCAAACGTTAGACAATATAATGATCATATCCCAGTTAAAAAGGATTCTTGAATTCATAGCAAGAAGATCATTTGGAGGAGTGGCTCAATCGTCAGCTCCGTCAAGCCAATGAGCGCTGAGTCGCTGCGGCCGCAGACGGTACAGAGAAGTACAGAGACTGTCCGTGAGGCTGGACTACGGACCTGGCATGCTGACCGATACATGGGCAGAGCGAGCGGGCCTCCAGGCCAGCTGGCGGTGGCACAGTGTTTGTGTTGTGCCGGGGGGGGGTGGGGGGAGAGTTGTGCCGGGGGGGGGGGGTGGGGGGGGAGGGATGGCCGGAGGGAGGCTGGGTGAGGCAGGGCTGGAGGCGCTTCATGAGAAACAGGCCTCCCCCAGAGCTGGCTGCTCCTCCTAAATGGGCCAGATCAATCACGTTGGACGGCCTTGTGACAGTGAGTTAAGGTTCGGCGGCACGGCACGGCGTTTTGGACACAGTCGCCCCCGGCGAGGCTGGCAGACGCGTGCCGGTCCTTTCCAAGGGCTCACCAAGCAGATGGCCGTGGCAAGGACGGTGGCGGCAATCCTCCGTAGCACCAGCCCCCCTACCGTCTAGAGGCAAGTGAAGAAAAAGAGGGAGAGACGGAGAAGGAGGGGATGGAGGGGAGATGTGTCTACAAGCCAGGGTTGGGCACGGACTAGAGCATGGGTAACACTATACTGGATTTGGGACTGGAGCTGGGCTGGGCTGGGCTGGGCTGGACTGGGCTGGGCTGGGCTGGGCTGGGGCTGGGCTGGGCTGGACTGGACTGGACTGGACTGGACTGGACTGGACTGGGGATGGGATGGGATGGGATGGGCTGGGCTGGGCTGGGCTGAGCTGGGCTGGGCTGGGCTGGGCTGGGCTGGGCTGGGCTAGGCTGGGCTGGGGCTGGGCTGGACTGGACTGGACTGGGGATTGGCTGGGCTGGGCTGGGCTGGGCTGGGCTGGGCTGGGCTGGGCTGGGCTGGGCTGGGCTGGGCTGGGCTGGGCTGGAGATGAATCTAGGGAGCATGGGCGGTGGTGGTCAGGGATGCGGGGGAGGCCCGAGACGGCGGTACAGCAGGGTGACATGTCTGAGGTCTGCCTGGCACATGATCTGTCAGTGCGCGTCTCTCCCTGGTGCCAGTGCCAGCCTTGAGTGTGGTGGTATCTAGAGACGGGGGCAAAACTTGTGCAGAGAAACTCCAGGGGCAGGGCTGGACGAAAAGCTGACCTACATAACCACCAGGAAGCCTGGCTGTCACTACAGAAGGGGAAAGCTGACTACACAGACGGCACTGACAAATCTCCCATCGAATTCAGATGGTATCAAACTTTAGACAAAACAGCCCATTCTCCATTTTAAACGTGCAGCATATTAATGCGTTTCGAGACATTGTGTGGTTTAAAGAACAATAGATGCTGCACAAGATGGTACAGTAAGTTGGTGGAAGGTGGGAAAGTTCTCAGCTAACCAGCCAAGTCGAACCCTTATTGTTCTAAGAATGCTTTTTTTTTCTTCTTTTAACCCTAACCACGTTGCTTACTGGTGTGTAAGCATATCTGAATCATGCAAATTGGGAATGTGTTCTCTTGGTGATGATTCTATGAGTCCTGTAGCCTACTGTAGTTGACGCATTGCTTCTGTATGGGGGAATTCTATGGAGAAATGCAATAACATGAGGAATGCAATTCTTAAGTGGCAAGTCGTGCAGTCTTAAGGCATTGGAATGAAAACAAGTTACAACTTTGTTATCCTTTACAGAGGCAGCTACACGTGCTATAGTTTAAAGCTGCATATTAGATAAACAGACAAATACTACCAAAGACTGTTTATAGTCTGTGACCTGATTATTCATAAAGTGCCCCCCCCCCCCGCCCCCCCCAAGAAGATTCAAGTCTGTGGTTCTGAGCCAACAGCGCTGTTGAGCGAATGAACAGCTATAGCAGATGTGGCCCATGCAAAGGAAGGTTACAAATGAAATTAGATAAAATTATCCAATTATTTCAGAATATTCAGTTGAATCTATTCTATGTGAAGGGCCCTTGGCATCACATTCTCAGTAGAGGTTTTGAACAGCTTCTGTGTTACTTCACAAGACAGTGGGGAACTGGATAGGCTTGTCACATTTCTTTGTTTACTTGCTGACAATGAATCCTCCCACATATCCTTGTATGTGAGTGGGAAGGACTGTTGTTTTCAAAAGTGCCACATTTCTGAAGCCCCCGCAAACTTCATGCTTGTCTTCTGTATGAGTGTTTTGAAATCGCCACATATACTGTACAGAAGGGAAAAAACATTGCTGCCACCAATGATCTTGTTGAAAAAATTATGTTTATCTACAGTAATGTGACTTTGATGGACACAATTATATGATACAAATTACATTGCATTGCATTGATTGGGGATAATTTCCACACAGGCCTGAACAACAATCACTCATTAGTCCCTCAAATAGACGTGTTTGAAATAATTATATGGATGGAATGGAACCACTTTCAATATGATTTTTGTACCTGGCATTATAATACCTCATTAAAGTCCCATTTAATATTTCTGAAAACTCAACAATGCAAATTAAATGGTACAGAATAATAGTCTTGCAAATGACTGAGGGCACTATATAGGAAAGGTATTTTTTGAACGTTTTTGAAAGTGTACAGAGAACGCAAAGGTTATCCCGTAGCCTCTCTCCAAAAATACAACCTTAACATTTAATTCAAATGTACATTTAATGACTGTAAAACCAACCGTTGATCTGTTTTCCTCTCGGTTTTCTTCAAAGGGAAACCGAACCGATGGAAAAGCAGTTAATTCATCACTTCCAATAACACTGGATAATGACCAGCACTGGGCTTATGGGTAAAGAACCACGACACATCCAAATATTTATGGGAATCATCTCACCCATGTCTGGACCATGCTCTGGACACTGTTACTAATTGGGGTTCCTTTTTTTTTGTTATCGCTCTCTCTTGGTGGTTGAAAGGTAAACAGGGTGTTATGAAAGTGCCCTTATGACATGGAGGAAAAAGCATGAGGCCACTCTGGCACTTACCCGGCATGTCTTCTAAATAAGTAATGGCCCTGGACATGTAGCGGTTAGTAGTGGTGGAGGAAGGTCCTCTCATCAACCCCACCTCTGTTTGCGTTGTGCATACAGTATTTCATAGGATGGGGGGTGGTGGAGGTGGGATGATGGTGGTGGGGGTTGAAATAAAAGGCAGCTTTATAGAACCTGCTTTGTTCACCTTCATGACTCTGCTACTATTAATAATATCATGTGTCCTCTCTGCTGATAGAAGTCCATGCTACTTCCCACGCCCAGTCTTCCTGTGTTTGACAACAAAATTGAGCGGCTGTTGTAGCCATTAAACGCCACGGTGGACACTACCCAGGCTGCAAGGTGTTAGCTTAAGGAATTAAAACACATTGCTTCCTTTACAGTGTCCAGGTGACCATAGGCTTTCAATGGACCAAAGTTGGCGTGGAAAAGTACTAAAGTTGGTCTCGGCCTCATGGTGTAGAGAAAAATAAGGATTTGGTCACCGAGATCGCCATGTTCATTTTTCTAAACGTTTTAACCTGTTTAACCGTTTAAACTCAAAATCTCTATCCGCTAATGTTTGTGCACCCTGCAAGGTTCGAATCCTGCTCTCCAATCAGAAGCTCAAGCTGCCTATTTGGGCATCCGAGTTTCAGGCATGGCTAGTTCCAAACTCTACATTAGCACTATCCATCACAGGTGTACTTACTCATCTATCCATCTTGAATGGGAGATTCATTTAAATCACTCACAGTGAGACAGTTGTCAATGATTCTGTATCAATCGATGACCTTCCCCCTGTCATGATGTCACTATGGAGGTCATGTTATCTGGATAAATCAGGATCTTGTTTACTGTTTACTCATCGCTCAAAAACACACCATGAATTATTAATGGGTAGGAAGGAGAGGTCCCTAAGAGCTATGGTGTCCTAATACTGCCTGACTGAAAACCGCAAGCAGAGAACCACATGACAGACAACATGAAGTGAATAAAGTGTTAAATCACTGTACAGAAAACAAGAACGGAAGAAAAGGCATGAATAGGTTTTATCCCCAAAATAAATGCATTTGTTGCATTTCAATGCAATCCATTGTTCATTTTAGCCCTGTAGATTATCCATGAGGAAGTACATACAGTGAGATAGGTTTTGTCAAATTCTAAATTAGATAGTACTGGATGTTGATGTAATAAGTGAAACAAAGATAGTCTAACTTGCTGCCAGGCTTCACGGCCTCATGGGAAGAAGCAACAAAGAGGGAACAGAGAGCAGATTTGTACACACACCTCTAAATATAACGTCTTCAGGTCAATTCTGTTTGCTCCTCTCTACCCTCTCTGGAGTTTAATGGGAGTGGATGACCACGTGGTCCACAGCCACAGGCCAGAAAGCCCCAGGCCACAGCTCATCTGACTGTCCCCTCTGTGTGTGAAAGTGTGTGTGTTTGTGTGTGTGTGTGTGTGTGTAAGACAGAAAAAAGAGAGAGGGTACAGTATGTGTGTGCTTGTTTGTGCGTGTGAGGCACCAGTGTTGGACGCTAACCCACCCGTGGAACAAAACACCCATTTACCGGACACTTAGTTGCCCTGCGGTGACCAGAGCACAATTTACACACGCCACAAACACATCGCATGGACCTGTCCTCAGATATCCTTTAGAGTTACAGGTTAGGAGAGGGCTGTGGTGAGCTGGGCTCAGATAGGATTTCTATAATGAGGCATCATGAGGCAAACGGACTGCTACTTTTTCACCAGTGTAATAGATACTGAACTCAAACTGAATTGAACTCAAATTCAACTAGTATACAATACTGGGGAACAGCATGTTGATGACACAGCGCTTTTACCAGAACGAAGCCACGTCTGTCGCTACAGTAGGCAGCTACAGTATAGGGTGACAGGCACGCTGCTGTGATTTATGTGGGCCAGACAGGGCCCTCCGAGGGCCCGGGTCCAGACTTTGCTCCGGGACACTGTTGACTCAGCCCTGGATCTCCACCCCGCTCCGGGCCCGGGACGGCACTGCGCTCCTCTGTGACTAGGCAACCCGCCTCAATGTTGTGCACACATAAACTAGCCGCCCTCTCTAATTTAGGTTTTGGCCGGCCGTGCCGCCTCCCAGTTGTAGAGCTGCAGTCTACCAGCACCTCGGCCGGACACAACAGCCCCCTCCGTTTCACCGGCCGCCTCTGAGTGCTCAGAGGGCGTGGTCACTGGTCACTGTCCTTTTCAGGGGATATTTCCCTCCCGCTTTCCTTTTCCCGCTTATTTTGTATTCTGTGTTAATCAACGTTTTGTCCGTTCCTCTCTTTCATGTGTCTGAGAGAGCCTCCACAGTTGGATCCTCGTTTGCCTGCTGCTCTGAGGCCTTTCTCTGCTCTTCACTTTGGGGTAGATTCCAGACACCTAGAACATGGAATTTCAATCTTGAAAAAAGCAGATAACTTAATCCAATTTCATGTATCACGCCCCCTCCCCCCGCCCAATAAATTGTTCCAGCTAATTGCATTTTGTGATCATCAAATTGGATAAAATCCTAGATTTACTTAGATTCCCTTACATTTCCATGAAGACCCATTATCTTACCGTCAAACGCTTTAATTCGTATTATAAGGAAATATGCTGGGAGCATCAAGAGCTGCCATCAACAGATTTCTTCCTTTGTCTATTCATAATGAAAATGCATAAACAAAATGTCGTTTCCCTCCTGCGCTACACTAGGTGTGCGACCCATGACCTATGCGTCTTCTCTTTCCCCCTTACTCACTCACTCATACTGCAGTGCTGTATTCTCCAGCAGGCTTGCTCTCCTGGACTCCATCTTCAAATCCATACTTCACTACGTACAGTATGGGACAAGAGCGCACACAACAGGCAGTCATGGTCATGCTGTTATCATAGATCTCAAGGTGCTTCCTCGACTGAATCAGAACCACAGGAGACATTGCATCACAGGGAGGGCTGTCCTGTCCTCAGAATGCAGAGATGAGCAGGGATCCCAGGCAGACTGGGGTTCCCCTCTCAATGCCAGCGTGGTGTAGTGAGACTGAGCTGTCCCTGAGATGCAAATGGATATACTGTGTTTTTCGACCCTTCCACCATCAGCCTTGTTATGAATAATACAGTTTTATTCAATTGCTCTCTCAGCTCTCACTCACAGTATCGGAACCTCTGTCCTGTTCCTCTCTCTTCAGAGATGGATGTGTGTGTGTGTGAGAGAGAGAGAGGGTGGGGGGGGGGGGGTCCACAGTCTCCACTGTATCAACCCCCATTTAACCACAATGCACCAGCTACAGCAAAAGTAAGATCTGTACTGTACTCCCGAGTCAACTAAGGGCGCTTTCACACCTAAAGGTCTAGACCAAGGTCCGAACCAGAATCCCGTTTGGCGCTTTCACATTTGTTATTTTTTATTGATTAGTTCCATAACTTTCGCTTTCACACCAGCGGACCAGAAGGATTTTGGTGGCAGACCTACATTATGTCGTCATCGCTTGCATGGGGGTGCGTCTCCCTATACTTGACACTGATTGGTTTGTGGACGCACGCGCGTCTGTTTGATCCGAAAGTGCGAACCTTTGATTTCACATTAGGCAGCAGCGAACCTTGGTTCGAGCTGAGACCACCTCTTGAGGTCGGACCAAAGACCGAGTCTTTGATCCGGGCACCGTGGTCCAGGAGGTTTCACACCTGTCAATTTGGTTCGGATCAAACTGGAAAGTCTGAAAGACCGGACTCAACAACGTAGGTGTGAAAGGGTCCTAAATATGAGGCTCATAATTATCATCTACATCTAACAAAAGTAATATCTGTCTATGCAAATATGATACAAATATGATACAGTACATTCAACGCTATCCGTTGTGATGCTTCTGCAGCTACTGTAGATTCAGCAGCCAGTGTTGCAGTGCCCAGTGCTGGCTGATAACTATGGCGGGGTACGCTCATTAATACAGGGATCACTAGCTTCCACTAATGATCCAGGCCAAGGTGTTTAATCTCCCTACTGTACCTCACCCCCCCCTCCTCCTTCTCCTCCTGTGCACCTGGGAGCACCGGCGCGTTGGATGATGCGTCCTCCTCCCCTCCCCTCTGCTCTGTTGAGGCGGCTCAGCATATTACACAGATTATCTCCCCTCAGAAAGGTTACCGTGGATACAAGGCCATTACTTAATCGCTCAGCTTGTGGCATTTGGAGGCGCTGGCCTATAATTACTCCATTCCATGGCTTCCACAGCCCAGTTCGTTTATGATTTGAATAATAGTAGGGTGAACCCTGGCTGAACCCCTAAGAGTACCTAGGCTGCCGTGCGCGGGTCATCGTGTGATTAAGTGATACGGTACAATTGGCTGAGCTCCAAAGTCAAGTGGGGCTGATAGGACCGGACGTCAAAGCAGGTCATAATGAATCAACTCTATTGTATACAGTAGAGTTTGGCATCGCCATGGGACTGTGTGCTGTGGTATACATATGCATGCTAACAAGCTCAGCACACACACACATGCACACACACACACACACACACACACACACACATGTACGCATGCAAGCACACCACACAAACACAATGGGTTAAAACCACAGCGTGATGAAGTGACAGCAGTAAGCAGCAGCATTTCATTACGTCCATTTCCAGCAGTTCCTCCATCAGCGCTGCTTCATACTGTAGGCCCAGAGCTCCTCTTTGTGGGCCCACGGTATTGTGAGCTTTTCATTTGTGTGCGGATCACATTTCAGAAGCGGACAGCTTTCTCAGTAACTCAGGACGACAATGCCATTGTACACAAATTACTGAGACACATTTTTTTCTGCGTCCTGCCCCCCACCCCCCTCCCCAGAATAACAAGTTAGTTCGCCCACCATAAACACAATGCCATATACAGTCTCATTAAAAAAGAACAGCCCAACAGATTAATTTAGTCTAAGACGGGAGACCACTCTCATGAGATTTAACTTGACAACCCCTTTGAAGAGGATAAACATTTGTTTTGCTACGTTTTGAATATCCATATGTGCTGCACTTGCAATCAGATTTTATGGGATTATGACATGCTAGCTTAGTGGCTTTCCTTCAAATGTGTAAACAGATAGCAATCAAACACTTGATTGAGTTCCAGTAATATTGTTTTCCTACCTACAATAATGCCGTACTGTTGGTTGTAATGCTGAGCTGTGGGCATTTCTGAAAAACTACTGTATGTGTCGTGTTTTGCAATTGTATTTACAGAAAATGTGATTCTCAGTAAATCTAACCCACTAAGTCAGGCTTCTAAGAGTGAAGGGGGTTTATTGTGATGGAAATCAGTGGAACTGCTCCTCTCCTATTCAGCCTCCAGCCCTGGTTTACTTGTCTTCTTTAAGCCCTCTGCAGTCATCTCAAGACTACAACAGGCAGACGCTGGCTCTTAATGCTCATCACTGGAAAATGTATTTCGGCGGGAATACACTCCATCTCCCCAACGGAAAGACTTCCTGACCCACAATCGGCATAAGCCCCGACCAAGGGCACATCGAGTTACGACTCCGTACTGCTTCGAGTTTGTCACGGATATAAGTGTGGAGGCAGAGGTCTGGGGGGCGACGCGTGCCAATCAATTCCTGGTCCCGGGGGGGGAACAGACGCGGGCGCTGTGGCCCTCCTGGTGCTGCTCAGCCTCGGTCCCTGAGCCTACAGCTCGGGCCCACACATCTGGAGGCTCTGGTATCTGCTCCATCAGATCCACAGCCCAATCCATACGGCTAGGGCCTGACACAGACCTAATTAAACACAATTAGATAAATCCCCTGGACTCCAATATAATCCTGTGGATTGCAGGGAGAGGAGCATGGGGGTGGAGTGGGGGGGGGGACTTGGCAGGAGAAGGGCCAGCACATCCCTGTAGAACAAAGCCAGGCACAGCGTCTAATGTATCAAACACATGGATTAGCGGTTAGCTGGGGCTGAGCCCTGGGCTGAGCAAAGCTGTGGTTTCCAGCTTTCTTGGAGGCTGACTTGGCCCAACGAGAGCTGGGGCCCCAGTTAGTCTTGTGGGAGGCCGAAAATCTGTCTCTGCATGTGTAAATTGACAACTGTATAAAGATAAGTAAATATATCATAACTCTGTCCACCAGGATTTATTTAGCTTGAAAAGACAGGTGGCAAGATTATTAGTTTTCCACATTTATGTAACCAGAATCCGAGGATGAAAAATTGGTGGGAAAAAACAGACAAGACATCACTGTATAAAATAATATTTTGAGAGAACTAGCTACACAGAAAGACCCACTGAGCGCAATATTAAAAAAAGACATTGACAAATTGAACAGAAACATAATCTTCATTGTGACCAAACACCTACAGTACCATCAATTTGAGGTGGCACTACGTCTCATGATCCTCAGCTTTTAATACTGCAGGTGTAGAAAAAGAGAGTCTAACGCCCACTCTCTCTGGGAAAGCCAGCACAGTCCAGACAATACAGTACAGTTCCTCCACATGATCACTGTATCATCGCTGGTATAATGTTACGAAGGCTGCCATATTTTCATAACTCTGGAAAGCTAATCTTGCACTTGACTCCCAGTATCGAGTCATTTCAACAGGCACACTTTGGCATGTATTATTCAGGGGTATTCAAGCCCCTCTCTGGCCCAGGGAGGAAGTACTTTCTCCCAGCCTCCGTCACAGGATATCAGCCCCTAATTTATTATTCAACACCCAGGAGCAGAGCCTCCCGCCAGGCTGCAGGATAGACCGTGTCCACGGCCTCTAGCGATTCATCACCTCGCTCCTCCTCCTTCAGTGCCTGGAGTCTCCTCCTACTTGAGATCCTAGAGGCTCCCGGAGGGTCCTGGTCTGGAAGGCTGGTTGAAGAAGAAGAAGAAGAAGAAGAAGAAGAATTATTTATTTTGTCATACGGCATGCAGTGCACTCGACTCAAAACGTGTAGTGTAACACACCCACACACACACACACACACACACACACACACACACACACACACACACACACACAAACACACACACACACACACACATGTATTAGGAATAAGGGTCGCCGATGAAATGCTTCTTCTGCTCTTAACCTATCCCGTCGTCCTTCCCCCAAGGGTGGCTGGGAGCAGACAATAGGGGCATTGCTTGGACCAATCCAAGTATTCCTGTCTGTCTTCGTCAGGGACGGACAGTGTCTGTTCTTCTTCATATTGTTCTTATAGGGGAAACCCTTGTGAACACGGGGAGAACATGCAAACTCCACACAGAAAGGAGGTACCCCAACTGGGTAACTGACAACTCTGGGGAGAACTCATCCCCCAGTGCTAACAGCATCCTTGGAAGGAATCGAACCCAGGACCTTTTTGCTGTGAGGTGACGGTACTGTCCAGCAATTTAGGGTTCAGTGTCTTGCTCAAGGAAACTGCCGGGAGCTGGAATTGAACCAGGGACCTTTCGATCTGATAATACACACACATTTGTTCAGGCTTATCTTCACCAAATGTCTCTTTATCTGTCATCTTTATTTTCTCATTCACCATGAAACATTCTCTATTCACTGTTTAAGCTGTTGTATTGCTCTTGATCCTTACCATTGTTTTCAAGGGAAAAGTGTGTTTGATTCTCTCTCGCTCGTGCTATTCTATACACCAGACACCAGGATATGCTGCCATCTACCTTCACTGGGATTTGGGTACCTGGGGATGTAAATGATTCTCGGACGTGGCTCTGGTCAGGAGTCTCTTCCTGCTGTATCGCTATCAGAGCACCAGTCTGGCTCCGAGCCAGAAGAGTATGTCACTTGACCTCAGAGATGAAGAGGACACAACTGCTCCAGTGATCTATGTGCACAAGGAAGTGGTCCGCCTGGGGCAGGAAGTGATGTCATAATCGGCGTTATTAAGATAGAGGAGTGTAGTTTAATCCTCTGAATTATAGTCAAGCACAACATTTTCTATGACCATTTAGTGACCTGCTTTATAAATGATACACTACTTGGTGCTCTTTGAGGCAAATACAGCACACAGCATCTCCCTCTGAGAAGAGCCTGGCAGAAGCACTAATCATTTATTTTATTTTGTCAAATCAGCGTATTTAACCTTGTTGAACAATACTTCACAGATGTTTTGAGGCTGTTTGGTCTAATGTCACTGTTTTCCCACTCATATCTCTCTGTTTTGCTGATATGACACTGTGTTGGGGATGGATTTAGAACACCTAAAGTATCCACCCCCCCCCCCTTTGCCCAGCAAACAATATTGAAAATGACTGGGAGCCAAAGCAATGCCAAACACTGGTATATTGCGGAGAAAGGAATGTCCCGTCCAGATGCTGTTCTGATGCAGCAGAAAGGGGGTAGTTTCTGAGGCCTTGGCAGTGGATGTATTAGTCTAAATGAGGTCAGGGCTGTGCCATGGGAGGCCCGGGGAGGCGGGGGTGAGAGGGTGGTGGAGGGGGCTGTTTTGGGTCATCTGTGCCCCCATACACAGCTGAGGGCCATTGGGCAGTGGACTCTGGGGCCTCTCCCGATCTTCAGTCCCTCTCTCGCCCGCCTCTCCCTCTAATGTAAAGCTGTATGCAGGAACATGCCATTGTTGGACCAAACAGGGGGGGGGGCTTCCCTGGGGGGGGGTATGGGTATGGCCGAGCAGAGGGCAGGTGCCAGATGTGACCCGGGGATGGAGTGGACCCATGCAGGTTAGGATGATAGTCATCTCCCATCGCCTCTCATATCAGTCATGGCTCATTAGGCCCCACACTGCCCACTGGACATCTGCCATGGTCAGCACAGACATACTCTAGACTGTAATATCTCTATGTTCTCTATGTTCCTGTGTGCCCCCTCCCTCTCTCTCCCTCTCTCTCTCTGACTTATAATCCTTATTTCCTCACGTCTCTGGCACTCACATCTCGATGTGTCACCCTCTTCGAATCCCGCTCTAATTTTCACTTATCAGTCAATATTAGAATATTTTACATTTTCACTGGAAGCTTAATAATGTCATTGATGAATGGCACTTGTGTTAAAAAAACAAGTGTCAGAAAATTTCTAATCACCAATCCTGTCAGTCCTGTGAAAAGTTCTTCTCTAAGATGTCTAATGGAGTGTAAATCACTTGTGAAAATTATAAATATTTAGGTCATTGTCAAACACATATTAATTAAACGCAACAAACATTTTACAAAGTGTTTATGTCCTTTGGCATGTCACTTGTTTTGCTAATAAACGTTGACAGATTTAGCTTGTTAATAATTCTGCATGTTGCCTGTTAAAAAAGATGGATGATGTGAAAACAGCTGGGGTTTCAAGGTGCATTTCCTATCAATTGAGACACACAGACATGTGATGTGCATGTTTGTCTATTTGTGTGTGTGTGTGTTTTCACAGACGGTGTGTGTGTTCCTGTTTTTTGGAGTCAGACCTAAGGCTATATCTAATTGGAATCTTCACACATCCGGGCTTGACTGGCGCTGACACATCCGACCTTGGCTCTCCTCCCTAGTGTGCCAAGAAACAGTAAAGCAGCCACAGAAACATGTCTCTCTTTGCTGGGAAAATAGCTACAGTACTTATCATTACTTATCTCGTCTCTTCTCTCCTCTTCTCTCTTCTCTTCTCTACTCTCCTCTTCCCTTCTTTCCTATTCTCTTTTCCCTCCTCTCTGTTCTCTTTTCTATTTTCTCTCATCTCTCCTCTTCTCTCCTTCTCTTCTCTCCTTCTTTGTTATTTTCACTTCTCTGTTCTCTTCTCTCCTCTTCTCTCCTCTGTTCTCCTCTTCTCTACTTTTATCTTCTTTTCTATCCCCATCCTCTCTTTTCTCTTCTTTCCCCTTCTTGGTACCACTTTACATTACAGCTCAGTAATAACAGGGTAATACCACGGTAATACCAGGGTAATACATGGCAATTACCATTTGTTACAAGTAGTAGTTACCTGTGTGGTTACCAGGGGAATACCATGTTAATAACTACATTATTACTAGGAAACTACCAGCAAGTACCAGGACAGTAGTTACTAGTAGTAGTTACCTGTGTAGTTCCCCCCTAATCCCTATGATTTGTTACTTGGAAACAGAGATGATAGTTTCTATGTAGTAATGTGGGATTGGGAGGTAACTACACAGGTAACGCTGGTGTTTTGTTGAGCACAACTGTCAACCGGAGCTAGCTAACAATACCCAATAGTGGCCAACAAGAAACATAGCTACAGCTGAATAGCAACTCAGCTAGATAGTTAGCAGGCTAGCCATTAGTCAGCAAATTCAAAATTTGTGTCATGTATGATCATGTGATATGTATGAAAATGCCCTCATATTAAAGATACCAGACTGCATTTGACCTCATTGTCATTATCCTTTCAATCTCAAAGTTTATAGAACCAAATTAACACAATGTGTCACTGTCCAGCAAATTATGTTACTCACTGTATAATAAAAAAGTAGATGGCCGATAAGGTTTTCACAATGAAAAGTTGTTTTTTTAAAGTAGCGTTAAGGCATCATATCGAATTAAAGGTATCAGTTTTGTTATTGGTATCGAACATTTTCATTAGATACCCAACCCTACCAGTGACCCAGTGACTCTTCTGTCCAGTGTCTCCTCAGCAGCCCAGCAGCCCAGAGCCTGTGCCTGGGGATGAGGTTGTCGCTCTGGCAGCAGTGCTCTGGATGATTACTGGTGTACTGCATTACATTTTGCCTTCCCACGTGGATTCCCTCAACAACGTACTCAAACTGGTGAGAAGTTTGGCGGCCACTCTGCTCTCCCATCCGACTCCTCTGGAAAACGGACTAGAGGGGCTTTTTCTGGACTTTGGAAGCGTTCTAACCTGTCTCTCCACTATCCTGTAGCATGCTTACCACCAGCAGGATGTGCTCAACCTATTAAACCCAGCTCTGT
Source organism: Borostomias antarcticus (assembly GCF_949987555.1). Taxonomy (NCBI): domain Eukaryota; kingdom Metazoa; phylum Chordata; class Actinopteri; order Stomiiformes; family Stomiidae; genus Borostomias; species Borostomias antarcticus. The sequence goes on along the minus strand of NC_140256.1, from coordinate 11,462,313 downwards.
TAGCCCAGCTAGCCCTGTTAGTCCCAGTCTAGCTAACCCTGACCCCCACTAGACCCTAAACCGGTGGCAGACCCTGTAGTCACCCCTGACTCTTCCTGTTGACTCCAGCCCTGCTAGTAGATTCAACCCTGTTGTCTCCAGTCCAGCCAGTAGCTCTAGTCCTCTAGGCCCAGTAGATGCCGCAGCCCTATAGAATCTACCCTCGTAGCCGTAGCTAACCCTGACCCAGTCATCTTAGTCGAGCCTGTCCCCTGCCTTGATTTCCCCCCTGTGACTGACCCAGCCTCTGACCCTGTGGCCATCCAGGACATCAATCAATCAATCAAAGCTTTATTTGTATAGCGCATTTCATACCCAGAGAGGACATGCTTCTCTTGAGTCCGTTCTACCAGGGAGTACTGTACCAGTGGCCATGCAGCTGGTCCTGGAGCCGGACCTCCGACAGCCCTCTTCCAGCTCTGTTCTTCCGGAGACCGCTATTCCTGCCCTCCTGCCTCACGGTAGCCCCCCTCAGCAGCTGCGCCCACCTTGTTGACCCCCTGGTTCCCACCTATGTCGCCAGCTGCCTGGGCAGGTCCGCCTACGACGTTGGCCCCCTGAGTTGTTCCGCCTGTGCCATCGGCCCCCTGAGCGGTTCTGCTTGCGCCGGCAGCCCCTTGAGCAGTCCTACCTGTGCCGTTGGCCCTGAGAGGTTCCGCTTGCGTTTCTCCCCTGTGTTTTGTTTGTGCCTTCCCAGCCCCAGCTCTAGCTACTTGTTCCCCTACAGTCCCACTTTAGTCCATGTCCTAGTCCTCTAGCCCCTCTAGACCCTGTTAGTCCCTCCTTGTGTTTCTCAGCTCCCCTCTCTAATTGCCAGTCCCCTTTAGTCTCCTAGTCCCCTCAGTCCCCTTTAGTCTCCTAGTCCCCTCAGTCCCCTTTAGTCTCCTAGTTCCCTCAGTCCCCTTTAGTCTCCTAGTTCCCTCAGTCCCCTTTAGTCTCCTAGTTCCCTCAGTCCCCTTTAGTCTCCTAGTCCCCCCAGTCCCCTTTTAGTTGTCTGGTCCCCTCTGGCTCCCCCTTCAGGTTTCCCCTAGTTTCTTGCCCAGTCCTATTCCCAGCTCCCAGCCTTGGTTCCTATCCCCTTGTTTCCTAGTTCTCTCTGTCCTTGTGTTGGTGTCGTGTTTGGAATCCCTTCACATTCTTGTCTGGGAGTTTGTATGCACCTGTGTCTCGTTATGTCTTGTTTCTCACCTGCACTATATTCCTTGATTGTTCTCCCTGTGTATTTAAATCCTCATGTTTCCTTTGTCCTGTGTCATGGGTCATTGTCAGTGTTAGTATTTTGCTCCCCGATGTTCCTGTTTATTTTGCTTTTTGAGATTAGAGCTTTTTGAACCTGCATCTGCATTTTGGGTCCAGCCCTCTCCACCCTCAAAACCCTAACACTGTCTTGTATCACTACTGTGTCTTTATTGCTGTTGTACCAGTGCTTTATCATGAAAACACAATCTTCTCATCTCTAGCTGTGTCACCAGAGACAGAGCGTCATGTAAGAGCCCCCAGGACAGGCAGGATGGTCAGGGATGTTTCTTATTACGTCTCAAACGATGTTTCTTATTAGTCTTACTGTAAGTCGCTATTTTTTTGCTCTTGGCGGTCCGATAAAATTTAATACATTACAGTCATTTAGCAGACACTTTTATCCTAAGTGATTAACAATAATTGCATTTAATGTAGGAAAAGCCAATGTACAGTACTACTACTTGCAAGAACATGTTATTACAAGTTCTTCGCACTTAATTTATTACATGTTATTCTTACTTGCCAGAAAATAATATTATTGGAAGTTTTTAGTCTTGGCTCATGTAAATGACTGCATGATCCCAGTCTCTGCAAAATCTTAGTCTGTGACTAAAATCTTGACACTCTTTGGATGTGAGAGGGTGTCAGACTTTAGTTTTTTAGAAGTCTGTTAGTGTATGGTAGGCATTACTGTATAACTAGAAAGTACATTTCCTGGAGAAAATGTGAGGTGGGCTAGTTGCTGAAGCTGGTTGTAACAACTACTGCCAGTACTATAAACTACTAACTATTGTAAATATAACTACAATAACTTAGCACTACCAATACTACTAAATATAACTATAAATATATATATTTTTAACTACTATAAACTACTACAAATGGCCTACTAGTCTACTCATGACGTGTACAGTTTTAATAAGCTCAATAGCTCAAATAGGTATAAAAGGTATCGATATTAGTTTACAGCCTGAATCCCATTATGAATAAGTATTTGAATATAAGGAAGGACAGTAGTTGTGGTGTTGGTATGGAAGTTGAGGTGAGTGCTACAATACTACTGTTATATAAAGGATGCCTGTTGAGAGGATTAGCCTACATTAACAGATCATCACTGCAGTGGTATAAGGGTTAACAGTAGTATTAAGGTTAACAGTAATCTTATTGTTAGAGTTAGGGTATGTAACATCTACTGCCAGTTCTATTATAACTACTAACTATTGTAAATATAACTACTATAAACTCTATTGCTATTACTATTATAACTACAAATATAACTGTTAGCACTACCAATAATAATAAATATAACTAAATATTAAAAAACTATTATAAACTACTATAAATAGCCTACCACAGTTAGTACTACTGGTAAGTAGAAGGATTATAAATTTCAACTAGTGTTACAGTACAAATAGGGTTAGAATTCATAGGCTTATGAAGGTACTGATAAGCCCAAGTTAATTTAAGAACTATGATGTCTATAACCGGATATTGAATAGATTTTTGAAGCCACCCACATCTTTTTAGCAGTCACAGCTATACAATAAACACCTGAGACGGCAGTGACAGTTTAGGTGCCTTTACTGAAGCCTTTTTGTGAAACTGCAACATAAGAATGAGACAACAAACAACCATATGAATATACATGAAAACGCATGAGAATGCAACTGATAATTACATGACATGAATGCATCCTAATTAGATGTTCCATGTGACAAGATACACACCAAATAATATATATATATGTTCCAACGGGGAGCGCAGTTGCCGAACAAATCGTCAGTTGTTATCACGGGGCCTGTGGCGTGGATAGTGGCCTGGTGGTGAGACTCCACCCCCTCAGGTCAGAGCCAGTCGGGGACAGTGTACCCCTCTCTGGGCCACCTACCTGACTCCACCATGAAGACCTCCGGGCAGTCTCCTTGCACCCTCTGGTGAAGACTGTGTGTCTCTAGCTCAATCAGGGGCTGAGTTGTGGGGTCTGTGGCGTGGTGGTGAGACTCCGCCCGCTTGGTTCAGAGCCAGGCGTGAACAGTGTAGGCCGCACCGGGCTATCCACCTGCCTTCACCAGTGAAGACCGTGTGTCTCCAGCCCACTCAAGGGCTGAGTTGTGGTGTCCGTAACATGTTCAGTGGCGTGGTGGCGAGACTCCGCCCCCTTGGGTCAGAGCCAGTCGCGGACAGTGTAGGCCATGCCGGGCTACCCACCTGCCTTCAACAGTGAAGACCGTGTGTCTCTAGTCACCTCAGAGGCTGTGTTGTGAGGTGTGTGGCGTGGATAGTGGCGTGATGGCGAGACTCCGCCCCCTCCGGTCAGAGCAGGTCGGGGGCAGTGCACTGACATCCGGGCAATCTCCATGCACCCAACAGTGAAGACCCTGTGTCTATAGCTCACTCAGGGGCTGAGATGTGGGGACAGTGGCGTGAATAGTGGCGTGGTGACGAGACTCCGCCTCCTCGGGTCAGAGCCGGTCGAGGACAGCGTACTGCTCCCCGGACCACCCACATGCACCCAACCGTGAAAACTGCGTCTTTAGCCAACTCAGGGTCTGAGATGTGGGGACGGTGGTGTGGATAGTGGCGTGGTGGCGAGACTCCGCCCCCTCAGGTCAGAGGTTGTGGGGGGCAGGTCAGTGATTGCCAGGCCATCCCCATGCACCCCTCATTGGAGACCATGTGTCTATAGCCCACGCCGGGCGGACCAGTAGCTGTGGAGGTGTTGCAGTAGTTGTTTGTTATAAGTACTGCTAGTACTACACTCAAAAATAGATTAGACCACTCATCATAACTCATAGGAAAGGAATGAAGGATGGAAGGAAAGAAAAAAGAAAGAAGGGAAGAATGGAAGGAAGGATGGATGGAAGGAAGGAAAGAAAGGAAGGAAGGATGGAGGGAAGGATGGAAGGAAGGATGGAAGGAAGGAAGGAAGGAAGGATGGAAGGACGGATGGAAGGAAGGAAAGGAAGGAAGGATGGAAGGAAGGAAGGAAAGGAGAAGGGAAGGAAAGGAAGGATGGAAGGAAGGAAAGGAATGAAGGATGGAAGGAAAGAAAGAAAGAAGGAAAGAAGGGAAGGAGGGAAGGAAGGATGGAAGGAAGGAAAGAAAGGAGGAAGGAAGGATGGAAGGAAGGAAGGATGGAAGGAAGGAAGGAAAGAAGGAAGGGAAGGGAAGGGAAGGGAAGGGAAGGGAAGGGAAGGGAAGGGAAGGGAAGGGAAGGGAAGGGAAGGGAAGGGAAGGGAAGGGAAGGCAGGAAGGATGGAAGGAAGGAAAGAAAGAAGGAAGGATGGAAGGAAGGATGGAAGGAAGGACGGATGGAAGGAAGGAAAGAAAGGAAAGAAAGGAAAGAAAGGAAGGAAAGGAAGGAAAGGAAGGATGGAAGGAAGGAAGGAAAGAAGGAAGGAAGGATGGAAGGAAGGAAAGGAATGTTTAATACGTTTAAATGGAGAGCGCAGTTGCCGAACAAATCGTCATACAGCGAAAACTATAAGTCACAAGGCTTAGATACTTACATTGTACGAATCAGCACAGTTATGGGAATGTTTCGATATATAATATGTGTATGAGCTGTTAAAACTGTAGGCATAGCAACAAGTTAGAAAAAGAGTAAAAATGCAAAATTAGCAGCTCAAAAGCTAGAGTGCAGCGCCAATACGTTTAAATGGGGAGCGCAGTTGCCGAACAAATCATCATACAGCGAAAAGTATAAGTCACACAGCTTAGAATCTCCTACAGTTTTGAAAGCTCACACACATATTATACATCAAAACTTTCACACAACTGTGCTGATTCGTACAATGTAAGTATCTAAGCCTTAGATACTTACATTGTACGAATCAGCACAGTTGTGTGAAAGTTTTGATGTATAATATGTGTGTGAGCTTTCAAAACTGTAGGAGTGCCAGCAGTTTACAAAATGTGTAAATATTTTCAAAGCAACAGCTGCCACCACTCTAAAAACATAATGATACTGAACATTCCACCAGCAGTTTCAATGGCACAAAAATTACTATTAAAAGTTAAATTACTAAAAAACTATAAAAAATATAAAAAATCTGAATACATCCGTTAAAGAGCTAAACATCATGAACATTTTAAAGTTTGAATGAAGTTTCTAGCACAAAGTATGAAAAAGTTATAAAGGAGACAAAAAACGGGGAGAATAATAAAGAAAGAAAGAAATAGTGGGAATATCACAAGTTGGGCTAGCTTTTACAAGCTAGCCCACCTAATTAGAACTGGACAGATTAGAGCTGGACAGATTGGTGTGATGTCTTTACAATAACATCTATAACGTATATAGTTCTTTACTGTTTTACTGAGAACTTTGTTCTCGTCATACAATGTACCTTAATGTGATTCAACCGTAGAGCAGTCAGAGGCTCTTGAATCCCCCTGCAATAACTAAGACTGAGAGGGAATAACTTCAGGTACTGGCTCTGATGAACAGCCTGGCCAGAGAGTGCTATTATGTCAAACACTTCTACGTCTGGGAACCTTGCAGTCGATCCACCTCCCTGGGGCCCGGCTCCCCTTTTAGCATCCAAGGGCCCCGCTTCTCCGCCCTGATTTCCCCCTTCCCATCAGAGAGCATTGATCAAACAGCAACACTTAGGGCTGTTCAAGGTGGACATTACAGCCGATGGGGGCTAGCGCTCCCTGCTCACTGCCTACCACAGAGCAGAAACAAAAGCCATTATGTCTGATTGGACTCTCCATCTCTTGGACCTGGACATTAGTTGATTTTCCAGGTATTTATACACAAGGCTAACACACACACACACACACACACACACACACACACACACACACACACACACACACACACACACACACACACACACACCACTGCCCTTATGGCGGGCCCTCTCATATGAGGTGAAGTGCAGCTTTTCTGATGCTGTTACAGTGTTGAAGCTATCCCGGCAGGGAGTCAGGCCAGCAGGGGAATGATTAGCCTTAATGTTGCCCGATGGCTTTGTTTTTTGAGAATCTACAGAACCTGGGGAGGGTGTTGTTGAACAGGCACTTCATCCACAGCATCAGCAAAGGAAGTTTCAGTGTACTATATGTGCGCTGAGGCCATGGGGTAGTGTACATTATCAATACATACAGCAGGGTGACACAATGTTGGATCACACACGTGTTGTGTGGTGTCAAAGGTCATGTGTGAACGATGCATGGCCAACAGGTGACCTCTTTTAGACCTCTTTCCCTATAAGAGGAAACTTAAAGGGAGTTTTGGGCCTACGTGTACGTGCAATCTTTGGGGAAATGGGGAACTTGTTAATGAGGAGTGTTCAAATAGTTGTTTAATGTCCCATAACCACATGTGGCACAGCCTTGTTTCCACAGGCATTTTTTCGTTGGTACGCAATCTTCCACGCAGAGGAGACAGAAAATGTTAAACTGCTTACACAAAATTGCATTGTTTATTTAATTGTGATGCTAATTTGGTTGATTGAGTTGATCGCATATCTCAGGTTGGGTTTTGGAGACAGAATGCAGTTATTAAGGAGAACTGGACTTCAAACACTCCTTTGTCAGTCACAATACAAAGTCCGTCTCCTAGCAAAGGAAACAACATCTCGTTGAGCCCGATGCCTGCTCAGGTCCCATAGGACTGGACGCACACATACACGCGCGCACGTACGCACACTCGGGGAACGTGGGCGGACGTGCAGTGTACATACTGTAACTGTACGCTTCATGCAGATGTACAACTCAGTGCTTCAGAACACAACAACGCTGTGTTTCTCTGTCTCGCCCCGGGCCACAGCTCGGCAGAGCGGTCCCGGCGTCATGAGTGAAACAGACTGACTGACAGTCTTGCACCAATAGCGCAGCCTCCCCAACCCCGCTACACATGTGGACGACATGTGATCGTCGAGCCCCGGCCTCTCCTGAGATCTCCGGTCCACATACTGTACTGTAGTGCACGTTGCTCCGGCATTTTGTTTGTTTAGAATAATAATCTGAACAGTGTGCTGCAGTATCAAGGCTCAGTGAACTGAGAATAGCAGCGAAGAGGTCAAATGTTGCTTAGCCTATTGATGTGCAGTCAGCGGCCCAGGGCCGGCTGTCCCCTCATGTGTGTTAGCGCACCGGCCCCTAATTAGCCCTTAATGGAGATGCTCTTGGCTTGATGGACGTGTTGTTAAAGACAGGGCAGGGCACAAACCTCAGTCCTCTGCGTTGGCCATCCTAGGCCTATTCGTTATAAACAGACCTCCATCTAGTCGCCTCCCACAGAAGCCATCCCAGCCGGGGTAATGGACACCTCTCATTTGCCTCGTCCGTCCCGGGCTGTGGCTACGACACGGTTCACCCTGACCTCGACGCTCGCCACAAACGCCGCCGCCGCCGCCACCGCCCTCCACCAGCTTTTCAGGGTTGTTTTCGCGAAGGGTGCCAAATGTCGCGCAGAGGGCGGCGTGACACACATTAACGGGGTGAACCCCTGCGTGCGCTGTGGACAGAGCGCTGTGTAAATGTCAGGGCACCTGAACGGCGACCCGCGGCGCCGGTAAGCACTCCTCTGAAGCAGCTGGGGAGGAGGAGAGCACAAAGGATCACGGCCATTATCCTTCATTAGCCTCATTCTGCTCCCAGACAGGATGTGGATGTCCTTCACCAAACTACATTAACAACCTAAAAAAATGGCGGCCGGCGTTCAAATTAATTGTTTATTTCATTGTTTATGATGTACATTAGTAATTCATTAATGGACTTGTAAAGTGGATTCGTATTGTGTTGTAGTCACAACAAATTATACGGTTATAATGTGTTTATCAATGTTCCAAAATGCATTAATGGAACAGAAATGAGCAAGGGTCGGATAAAAAAAAAGAAATTTTTTAGATTTGCCATTTCAAGTGCAAGAGGTCCTTATTTCACTGTGCCAGTGCATTTACTCGCCAATGACATGCTAACCTCAGAGAGTGAAAGGTGGGGATGTAATTTAGAAAATCTCACTGAAAAGCCATGCGTGTTTCTCCACCGTCTCTGAAAATGTGAAAATTGCTTCAACAATGTCTCATTATGTTTCAGACGAAGAGCCAAGGAACCTTCTGGGGTCTGGACTGGAGCACGGCGATGAGGACTCTTGTTCTGTCATGTGTCACGGAGATGCACAGAGAAAAGGTCCTTAAGAACATCTTCCTCACACTTGGACATGAGGCGCAATTATCTCCGCCATGGTTTCAGGCAAGATGTACCCGTCATTTTGAGTAGAATCGCTGGCTGTGGGCGGCGTGTCGGGGGAAGGTCAGAGCGCCCATCTTGTATCCAGATTTGTCCGTCTCTCCTCCCTACATATGTTTTGTCAGCGTAGCGTTTACAGGAAATGCTCAAATAGAGTGCTGATTGCAATGATTACTGTTATACCTTAACCGGCTCAGTGTCTGTCAGGCCAAACGCATACTGTACATTTTTCTTTTCACTTCCAATCAAGATTTCTTCTCAGGCAAGATGCTCTCAAAAACCTTAAATTAGAAATGTGTTCGTCCCCAACTCGGGTTTGTATCCATTGGGCCAACTCCACCGCCCAGTGCTTACCATCACATGTACAGTATACAGTGTCTGTATGACCTACAGTACAGTAGCACTGTGACTACTGATGGCACTTCTTATCGAAGATTTCACTGATTTTGACTGGGATGTACAGTCAGTTCAATTACCCTAGACAAATGTAAAATGCAATCATACTTTTATTGATACAACTGACACTGTGGGAATTACATATACATACTGTACGATTGGGTTGTATTGACCTCTTTTCATCTCTGTCCACTATTGTAACACAATACACCTGTGCCATTGTAGGGAATAACATTTTGCATGAGTTACAGTTTGTTTGATCGCGCGACGATCTCTTCGCGCACTCGATTCCAACAGCGCACCTCTGTAAAGCACGCTGTACACAGTATGAGAGGGAAAGGACATATTGCATGGCTTTGTTTTCCACGCCTCAACACACTCCTACTCCCTGCTCATGACTCACATACAGTAGGACACTAAACAGTCCATGAAAGCGCCGGCGTGTTCTGTGGAAGGGGGCTCCCTCGGGACGCCTGCTCTCCTGTTTGTATATCCATACCTGTTCTCTGGTCCCATCTGTTTGTCTGCTCAAATCCCCTTGGCCTGTGCTAAACACAGCGCTACACTCCTCCCCTGCCGAAGAGGGAGAAACGAATGGCCAATATTTGGTATTTAAATGTACTCTCTGTGATGCATGGTATTGCTCTTACCAGGCCTCGTCCCTGGAGTAACATTTAGCTGCTGCCGAGCAGGTTAGGAATACGGCTAGGCAAGTTAGTTGCAGCCGCACACTGGAAGTTGAACAGAGTGGGACGTGAATAGAGAGTAGATTACGAGGGAATAAGTGATGATGTTCAACCAGACTTAGTTACTGTATCTACGGTGTCTGGGAGCAGGTCTGTGTTACAGGCGGTTTTATTTGTCTGTTCCTTGTTTGATTGCTTGCTTATTTTCTAGGGCTGGGTTAAAAAAAATCGATTAATCGATTCTGAATCGATTCTGAATCAAATGATGCAGAATCGATTCATGAATCCCAAAATCGATCTTGTATTTAATGAATGAATCAATCAATGAAGGAATGAATAGTTCATTCATTCATTCATTCATTCAATGATTCATTCATTCATTCATTTTTGGAAATCAGTATCGATACCCAGCCGTAGTGGGCCTGTTGATATGTTGCATAACTTGGCAGTCATGTAATTAAGGTTACAGCTAAAAAAAAACAGGTTTTAGTAACACTAACCGAATCGATATTGAATCGAATCGAGATTGATTCTGAACCTTGTGAATCGTTTCTTGAAATTCAAATCAATACCCAGCCCTATTATTTTCCACGACTCCCTCCACATTGCCTTTTTTTGTGATCAAATGTTTATTTATTTTCTTTTAAAGCGCACAACAACAAAACAGAACAAGGCCCCAACTTGCAACTAACGCCCTCAATAACCATACAACCGTATCGAATCACACAAATACATTACAATATGAGATCACACCACAATGACCATGTACTGTAATAACCTACTGTAGTTACCAGGGACATCGAAAACAAGTCGTTACCCAAAACAAACAAACAACAACAACAACAAAATGAAAGAACAGATAACCCCACCCACCCATCCCAGAGACCAGAGGTCAATAGTGAAATACAATTTCACTAACCCTTACCCTAACAATTTGAAATAACGGACACTAAACTCAAAAGATTCCCGTTCACATTGCCTTTCCGCCCAAAAAACAGAGTTTCCGCTCCTCAGCAAAATCCGCCAAGCAGCAGAGAGAGGGAGGCTAGCCCAGCTCCTGTCATCCTGAGCCATTGATTACAGATCAGAACGCCAGCTGCGGTGATTACTGCACACACACACCTCAGGAGAGGGGGCGTCGCTCGCGTGTTAAGAGCGTGACGTGTCGAACCACCTCCCCATAGAGGCTGACAGGTGCGGGGTGACGGGGCTTCCCGATGTCCCAGCAGGCCGCTGGGGACAGGATGTCACGGCCCGTGCTCCCACGCACTGCCCCCTGCTGGCTGGGGAGACGAGCGCTTTTGTCTCTAACTCGCCGTTGACAAGTACCTCTTACTGCCACGCGGTCTCCTGGGGCAGCCGTGGCGGAGGATGGGGCCCCAGTCACGCCGTATAAATACCTACAGCTCAATTTGCCGCTGCTAATAACATAGGAGATGTGCTCCCAGGAGATGTGTTGATAGTCATGGCAGCGCCAATGAATTTGAACGTGACAAATTAATTCAAAAGGGGGTTCGGTGTTCGTCCAATTAGAGCAGCTGGCTCACCCCTCTCCTGTCTCAGTTTACCTTCCTATGGTTTCGGCTTTGACTGGCCTGTATTTATTCCTCACATGAAACTTTAACTGATTACCAAGGCAAACTGGGAAAAGATCCTGATATATATATAAAAAAGGAAATATTACCACAAAATTGAATGAGTTCACTTTCAATACCTTTAGCACAGTAAGTAATTTTACCTAGCTTCCGGAAAGGTCACAATTTTGCGCTTTTGAACATAAGACCTGCCCCTTTCCCAGAATGTGTTGTACAGTATCAAATTAAGACTGATACTCATCCAGCCTCTCTGGGGATCTTCATGTCAGAGTGTTTCTATCAGCTGAGAGCCGGTGATGCATCTCTGGGCCAGTCTGGCTTGTTGGAAGGTAATGAGGACAGGCTTGTTGTCTCTCAGCTATAGCGTTGCTCTGGGACGTCGCGCTCCTCTGAGCTCCTGATGTGGCGTATTAGGCAGGACAATCGTTATTAAGCACATTTCAGGCTCGATTACCACCCAAACGCTCCGCCATCAAGGCTCCACCATCTCCCAACAGATGGCAACTGGTGTCGGTCTCCTGTCAGCTCGGTGAATTTGTGCTCAATCTTTAAGCAGGCAGTGCCTCTATGGCATTTGTGGCATACTTATTTAACTGATTTAAAACATTTTGATGGCTTGCTGACATTTTTTACATTTATTTATTCTATTTTATTTATTATTATTATTTATATTATTTATTCCATATTTCTAAAATATTGAATCAAAACCTAGAAGTTTGCTGTAACAATTTTGGACAAAAACAAACAAACAAACAAACAAACAAACAAACAAACAAACTGCTACACAGTGCAAGAACAGCTTGGTGACAAACAGTAGCGCAGCACAGTAGCTTTTAACAGCAGTGATTGGTCCATGCTATGCCCTTCAAATGCACAGCAATGTGCCTTTGGCCCAATAAGAAGGAACCGACCCGCCCATCAGATGCGTAACAGCCCGAAACATTCCTCTGTTTATTTTTACACATGTTCCTAACTGTGCTACTGCCATTTCCCTTATACGCCTTCACATGTTTTATTTTTCTGACGTTTTTTTTTCCTTCTTCTCCTCGATGTTGCAGCACGGGGCAGCAGGTCATTCTGAGAGGTAGTGCTTTCAGCATGTGCTCACAGTTGTGGTATTTTCCCATGTAAAGGTCGAAAGTTTGCTAATAAGGAAAGGAGAGGACAGGAGTTCAGAAACATCATGCTGGCAATCGAGGAGTAAACATTTATCTCGAGACTATCAAATCCCAGAGAGACCTCTAATTCACTTGAAACTCATACATGATTCTGTGGAGCAAGAGGTTACTTCATTGAACAAACACTCTGGGAGCATAGCATTAATGCCCCACCATGCAATAATGTCATGTAATGTATGATGTACAAAACATATTATCTGTTACTGTACATGACTCTCTGGAGTTTTTTTAAAAACTGAACCCTCAAGCTTTTTTATTATGTCTTCGAGAGTGAGAGTGAGAAAGGCCAAGTGTTGCATTTTGAGAAACAATATGAGACCAAATAACGTGCAGTTTCAAGACTTTTAATAGGAATCGACACCACGGTCATAATGCACCCTCTCAATAAAGGATAATTCCTTTTCAGAAAATCTCTTGTCTAGTGCAGATGACTAGCGCTAAAGCTCTCTGTGCTGTGTCTTAGAAAACAGACATCACAGCCTTCAGATAATGATTCACCCTCTTGCTTTACGAACAGGCAAATTGTATAAAGATAATCACATTCAAAGATTAGCCAGATGCGTCCCCCTTCCATGCACGCCATGTTACTTAGTCACTTTAGCCTGTCAGGGGGAATTACTGTCGAGAGAAGGGAAGATCTGAATCTATCAGTGAGGGAAAAATGTAAAGTCTCTCCACTTCCAGAGAGGGCCTGGCTCTCCATCAGCACCTGACCTTGTGTAAATAGGTCTACTTACAGTAACAGCAAAAACTCTGAATTAAATGTCGCCTAAATCTAAGCTCACCCGAGTACCACAATGATGTTAAAAATCATGTTGTCACCTTTCCCCATAGCTTGCCTTGTTCCCTGAAAATTGCCTCAATTTTACTCCATGCGAAACAACGCAATGTGATTTTTTTGTCATGACATTTCTCGTTTACTTTGAGGGAAGACATTTCTTCAGCCCTGGAATTGGAGTTGATTTATCATGCCTCATTTATCATGAGGCTGAGCATTGCAATCATGTGAACATGCATACAGTATTATTCTGTAGGTTTCACAGTCACACTAAAACACTGTCCAGCTTGAACCTTACTGTTTGAACAAAAGCCAAAATACAGTACACTATGTATGGTTTGCATGTTCATTATGATAATATTAATCTACTGATTTAAGTTTTAAGACTTCCAGGGTTTACTGCCAAAACCAGAAAGCTATAACTAGGCTCTATCAAACCAGCCTTAATTCAAGCTAATCAAATCAAGAGGATCTCTACTGTACAGACAAGATGGCAGATATCTTTGATCTGTAAATCGCATCTGAAAACTCGTCGTGTCTCCAATTTACCGTTTTAGCTGCTTACAGAGAGAGTCTCTCCAGAGTGAACGTGAGAGTGTTGTAGATGCTACAGTAGCCGATTTATCCGCCCACCTGGGCCCGAGCCGCCCACCTCAGTGTCTGAGTCACCCTGCCTCGCAGCGTCTCTCTCAGATGGCGCTCTAGAGAGAGACCTAGCGCGGCGCGGAGCAGGACAGCTCAGCTCAGCACAGTGCATGTGTGTGGGAGGAACAGCCTTATGGCTCTACTCATTCAACCAGCCATAAGGGTATCAGAGAGAGAGAGAGAGAGGAAAAAGACAGAGCGCAAGGAAATTGAGAGAGGGAGAGAGAAAGAGAAAAAAGAGAGCACAAGGAAAGAGAGGTACAGAGATACATTGAAGAGATATAAACTGGAGAGAAATGAAAAGACAGGAGGTGATCATGGAGAGTTGGAGAACAAACAATAGGAGGACAAGAAGGTAATGAGAGAGAGAGAGAGAGAGAGAGAGAGAGAGAGAGATTTAAGACAGGACGTCTTGTCCTCAAGCTGCCATGGTGGCCAGGCGATCAGTAACATTAGTCCTCTGTACCACCACAACTCGGCTCATATGCCCCACAACTTCCGCCTGGCAGGAACGCTGGCCCGGACGCCAAGGTCTGGACCTGCCAAATAGCATTAGGAAGCGGGCAGGCGGTGAAAGAGAGAGACAGAGCCTGTCTGGCACAGACCGACAGGGCACCGTAAAAAATGGCAAGAATGCTCGTGAAACAGCCCATGACGGACATTAACGATGGGCCGTAGAGATTCTCCACTTCATAAAGCTCTCACGGAATAAGATCTATCGCATTTGAGGTTGTAAACCACCGAAGGCACATTTTATTAAGACTTAACATCCCTAATGTGAAATTGCTGGCCTCCAATTTCAGATTATCCAACAATATACCGTAAGGCAAATGAAAAGGCGTTTACTGCCCTTGACTGTTTGAAGAGCAATGCCTTGTGACCATACAGCTTCCAGCTTCAGCTCTGTCTCTGTGAGAGGACCGGAGAGCTCTGTTCGTCTGATTACCCAGCTGTCCCCGGGTTAACCTGCTGCTGTTGTACCAGGCTGCTGTCAGCATCCACAAGGTGCATGCTGGGAGAGGTGTCATTTGGAGCGTCGGCTGCGGTTGAATGTGCGGGTACGCAGGAATTAACGCGCCGCAAAATGTGCGCGCGATTACGAGTGTGCGTTGCTACACAACGGGTATACCGCTGTCTTTAGCCTCCCCCCGCCTCCCTCATAAGCCCACGCGTGCTCTCGCTCTACACGGGACCCGTTGACTCCGCCCTCCCCTGACCGGCCCGCCACCGCAACGCCTCTCCGCCGCCCCCGGCTCCCGCCGCCGTACCGGGCGCGCCTCAGACTCTGACGCGATCTGGTGGAACGCCGGGCCTCACGGCGGCGGAGGCCGTGTAGTCAGCGAAAAGAGCTCCTTAAACGCGACTCCGCCATGTCCCTTTATCTGTTCTCCATGTGCAACGTCTTCCCCTGTTCTTGTCCCCCCCCCCCACCCTCCTCCCCCAACCCCAGCTCAAACCGATGACAAATCTTAGCGGCTTACTGTACTCTACCTCTCAATAGCCCCTCCGATCCCATCAGGGGGCTCTTTGTATTCGACCGCTGACGCTAATGTTCCTGTCTGGAGAGTAAGCGGGCCGAGCCCCCTCCCTGGGCTGCGCTGGGAAGCGTGTTGTTTTATCCCGGATCGGCGAGCGGCGTGCGTTAATGTGATTACTGAGACATCGTCGCCTCCTTGCTCAGCCGGGCAGACACAATAGCAGCCTCACCGACGGACGCCCCCCCCCCCCCCCCCCCCCCCTCCTCCGAGGCAGTCGTCCCTGGGGTGGGGCGTGGGCTGGAGAGGCAGGGGGGACGGACGCCTCGGGGGGGGGGGGGGGGGGGGGGGGGCTGGAGAGAAGCTCGTTTACTTTGACCGACTTCTTTGCGGGATAATGACTCCGGAGGGCCAATTTCATGCGTGTCGGCTCGGTGAGTCTGTGAGGCGCTTTACAGAGAAGCTAACACCTTGAATATGTATCACCTATCAGCTGTGTGTAACTTTCTGTACCTGTTCACGTTAAAGGGTAGGAACAATTTGTGCGGCGCCTGGTGCGTGCGCGCGTGCGTGTGTTTGTGTGCGCGTGCATGTATGTGTGTGCGTGCGCGCGTGTGTGAAAGGGAGAGTGATGACAGTGCCGGAATAAATGAGATTAATCTCGAACCCGCTTCCTCTGAAGAATACTTTTACTCCTCTGAGGCCTGTATGCTCACACGCCCCCCCCCCCCCCCCCCCCCCACCCCCGTCTCGCCCCTCCCCCACAGGCCCCTCAGACGGGAACCCAATCCCCTTCATCACACAGCAAACAGGGAGATAAAGCAGGGGGGTAGGGAGCGCAAGAGATATAGAAAACTGTAGACAGAGAGGAAGAGGGAGGGAAGGAAGGAAGGAAAGAGAGAGAGAGAGAGAGAGAGGCCCAATATGCAGACTCAGAGGGTCAGCGTGGGCGCTGCAGTGTTGTTTGTTTTATCAGTGCCCCGCTGGCGCAGTGGGACGGGGTTTGAGTGACGGCCGGTGGCCACAGCTTTGCTACGGAGCCTCCCGGTGATGAATGTTCAGAGGCAATCTAGGACACTGCAGCGGAAACGCCATCAATTCAGCAGCCCCCATCGCGGGACGTGTGGGAGGTGTTGTTTTCTAAGTGTGTGTGAGAGAGGGAATATGTATGTGCATTTATTTGCGTGCGTGCGTGTGTGTGTTGTGTGTCTGCTTCATGTAGCTCCTGGCTCTGAGTGTTATGTTTGTACAGTAATAGTTGTGTGTGTGTGTGTGTGCGTGTGTGCGCATGTGCGTGCGGGTGTTTGTGTATGCGCACATGCCTGCGTGCATGCGTGAGTGAGTGTGTGTTTGGTTTCATGGGGGGGGTAGGAGGGGGGGGGGGGTTAAAGGATTACAGCTGTCTCTTGGCTGTGGGAAGTGGCTGAGCGATCCTTCCCATTGGCCATTCCCATGAACCCTGGGCTCTCTAAGGGGCACCCCGGGAGGGGACGCAGGGGACCCGGGGAACATGCAGTATCAGCTCCGCCTTGGTCACGCTGGGCCAAACTGCCAGCCAGTTATCAACAGGTCCTGCTTGGATGTGAGGCCTGGCAGAGGGGCTCCGTGGGGGAGGAGATTAGAGAGGGGGGGGGGGGTGGCTGCGAAGCCCCAGAGAGCAGCTAGGGGAACGACACACAGGGATAAGGACAAAGAATCCCGGCCGCTTTATGGCTGTTGCGCTCCCTCTCCGCCTCACCGCTGGGGCCACTGTGAAGGAAACCACAAGAATAATCATGTTGTGTGTGCTTTAACTGTATTAAACAGTGTTTTAGACTCGCTTCGAGAGACGGCTAAAACTCCTCAGCCCTTGAATGTCGCAGAACTATAAAGGGTGACTTTCACAGAGTTTCCCTCCCATCTCCTGAAGGCTGTGTTGGCTTAGGCCCTACTTACTGTAGCTACAGTGAGCTGGATGTCTCAGCTAAAAGAATATAGCCCGTGAAATATTTCAATGATTTATTTGATCACATTAAAAGGGGAGCTGACTTGTTTGCTGTGACAATGTTTGTTGAGCCAGTGCAGCCAGACTGTCTGACTTGGGTGTCTTGCTGGATGTGTACAGTATGAGGCTACAGTATTAAGCCCATGCAAATAGTGTGCTCTTCTGCAGCCATTACTGTCAGGGGATCTGGACCTAAAAAAACACTTCCAGTATGAAATGTTTCCCTCTCACCATTTACTATTATGTATTTTCAACTGGCATCCACTTGTTGGTGATTATTATGATTATTTTTAATGTGTTGGTTACATTAACTGATTACTTGAACATGTCTTCCTTTGGATACAGCTCTGGTGCAAACTAGATTTCTGAGCAGCTTCACACTGTGCTCTCTGTGATTATACAGTATGTGAGGTGAATTCAAAACACGCTGCTGCTATTGTACTGTACATGCTATTCTTGTCAGTCCCTATAGGATGTAGAAAAGGCTATATCTCATTAGTTTTTCCAAAGTTCCAGAGCTCAGGATCCAGACAGAAGCAGAAGCCATGGTGGCCAGGGAACACAACACAGGTGGCCTGGGCAACAACCGGCCACCAACGGTCTTCACTACTGCATGGCTCTAATTACCGGCCATTACGGAATAAAACAGAACATTTTCACACCTGCGCATCTTCCAGGTGTGAAACAAAAGGTGGATTACTGTGACCCATGGTAGCAGAATAGACAAATATGCATTTACTCAGCCAGACCCCGAGTCTGTAACAATGTGCCATGTGTTCCCAATGATGAAGCTGATCACACTTTCTCTATTTGTAAATACTCCATACACACACTACTGTAAATCATGGGGCTCGTTTAGCTAATTGATGTGGAAACTAGAAATGATGCTCGGAGAGCACAGACCTCCGCCCATGAATACATTTAGTGGGCACTGTGCACGCGCACGTGTGTGTGAGTAGGACATTTTTGCTATTTCTGCATTCATTAGGTCGAGAGCTTTATGCCAGTTCAAACCCTGTGTCTCTGTGACCTTCCCACGTCGAGATATGGCCGTTTCAATTCCCTCCACCAACAATGAATGGGGGGAATTTTTCGCTTCTGAGCCGCATGATTTGGATCCATTCCAAATTGTAATGGGTTCTAAGGGGGCCCATGCTACACCATTCCACCAAGTTTAATGAAAATCAGTCTGGTAGGTTTTGCTTATTTCTTGTCCAAAAAGTGAATGGAAGTGAATAGCCAGCCCAGCCGTGTTTGGGTGGCTCGTGGACCCGCTCCGTGATTCAGATCTGCTCCAAAATTTAATGGCTTCTTCGTTGGCCCATGCTACACCCCTCCACCGCGACTCATGCAAATCGGTCTGGTAGTTTTTGTGTAATCCTGCTAACAAATAAATGGATGAAAAAACACACGCCACCGAAAATATGACTTCTCGCCCTGCGCCCTCGGGCGGAGGTTACTTTTTTTTCACAGGAAGACCTTGAAGGCTTTCACTCGAAGAATTCAAAAGGACTGAGGCTCAACATCATTACCTCAGAGAGAATGCCCTGTAGTTCAGTCAGGTCCAGGCTGAGTCAGGTGACCATGTGCTGTAGCTTTGACCCAATGGCAGCTCACTTCTATTGTCTCTTTCATTTAAAACTCAACTCTATGACTTTCTTACTGGTAGCAGTGGATTATATCATGGCGCCCCGGCCCACACACGCTCAATAGGGGCATTGGCCTCTCTACAATATTCCTCTCCACGATTGATGAGAAGCACAGGCTTGCTTTCATGTACAACAGAATCGATATTTAAACTCACCTCGACGCTCGCTGCTTTGGTTCTGGATGGAGCTCTCCTGATCTTCGACTGGTGAGGGTCCAAACTCCCATCACTACAGTAGCTCTGTCTGGCTTCGTTCATTCAGTTCATTTTCTTTAAGGATCTACAGTGTTCTCTGGCAAGTGTCAGTTCATAGTCTGAGCTTGATACTTAAATGAGTAGTAAAGGGAAAACTCATGTTTAGCCCTGTTTTAAGGATACTTATGATCATATACAATGGTTCAGATCAAAAGGTTGACAAAACTAGCACTTTTGAGAAAGTTGATAATTGCTCTACCACCGTTTAGGTCATACAATGGATGTGGGTGGGCACCATGTAAAATCATTCAAAAACATGTTAAACTCTCGATTTCAAAGACAAGAAGCTCACCGAGGGGGTTATTGGTGTCCGTTGGTGTTCTGACATCAAATTTGCCGCAAAGTATGAATCCTGTAGGGTTTTATTGATCATTTTATGAAATCCATTGACTTGTATTGACGTGACCGTTGTAGATATGTAGATCAATCCGCAGAGGGGATTCAGGAAGCAGAACTACTTACGGTAGCTATTGTTATTGTTTATGTTGCTAGGCTACCTAGTTTGCGGAAGTTTACACACATACAGTATGTGCTGCGACTAAATAGTTCTATGCTAAATATTTAAAAAGAGCTATGAGAAATCCTTCGGTCATGCTGCCCTTAGGGTGCCGCCACCTCGTCTCACCATTCAAAGCATACTCTTCCTCTTTATTCGTCCCCTTCCAGGTCACGGGGTGAAAACCTCTTCCCAACATACATTATCAACCCTCGTCAAACATTCAATTGTACAATCAAGCAAACTGGAGACATTCCAACCCACTAATTCTGAATGCAGGATTTTAACTAATTAACTAATGAAAATAGTAGATAGATAGAAGTTCATAGGCGTATCTCTGACCTAGCACCACTAACTAAATAATGGGATCTTTTAAAGGGGCAAGGGCAAGTCCGTAACAATTCTGATTGTCATCTACTGTAGTTAACTTAGATGTTGTTCTTGTTGTTGATGTTGTTGTAGTTTTTTGTTTTTTCAAATGTAAGAGCACCTCGTGGTACTTGTTCCTTTTTCAAAACTACCTACAAGACACAATACCTGATCAAAACATGAAGGTTTTGTATGATTTGTTTCTAGACTTATTAAGGTTAAATGTTCATCAGACATACTGTAGGGTGCTAACTGTATGGTTAGATTAGTAATCTTTCCTAGCCTTTCTAATCTCTGAATGACATACATGCTGATGGACAGGGCCAAGACAAGTCCTATGAAAGGTGGAGGTGTGGGAAAGGATATCTGAGGGCATATCCTCTCACAACTGCTGAGCATGTAAACAGGCGTGCGGGCAAGGGAGGAATAGATGCCTATTGAAGGAGGAGGCAGAGACCATGGACCACAGTGTCACTGCCAGTTCCACACGGATGCCAGCAGAATATTATGGCTCTGAAGGAAATGAATTGTGGGTACAGAGAGTTCGTCTTGAAGCACAGGACAACACCAGTGTCAGTAACTAAGGGTTGCCCCTGGGCATTGGCCCGGGCAGAGTAAACACTGGGCATGCTCCTCCAAAGGAACATTTTGTGAGGTGTCTTTGAGGCCTTTGATTCTCATTCAAAAGGGGAAAGAAAGACTTTTTGATAGTTCTGAAGTTGTGGGGGTAAAGACAAGGATTAAAGCTGACAAGAAAAACATCCATCAAAACGAATGAAGCCCAAAAAAGGTTCAGAGGTATGGTCTTAAAGACGGAAAGAAAATAATGATAAAGAACTTTTTCAAAACTTTGACAGCCCAGTATTTCTCCCTCTCTCTCTCTCTCTCTCTCTCTCCCTCCCTCTCTCTCTCTTTATTATTATTATTATTATTATTATTATTATTAGTAGTAGTAGTACTAGTAGTAGTAGTAATAGTAGTATTAGTAGTATTCTATTTTTTTATTTTTTTTATTTTTTAAACTGATAGTTACATTCTCTACAGTAAATTACTGTGTATCACAAAAGTAAGAAATGTTTTTCACCAGTGGGTCTAACTATCTACTTTTGAGAAAAAAGGTTCCTCCATTATTAATCCAGTGCTTTTAACGATAGCTGGACAGCACACCCTAAAAGCAGTTGCTGGCATGCCCATGCAGTTGGTAAGGGGATAACAAGGCTCTTGGAGAGCAGAAGTTCCCGAGTGGTCGAGTGGTCTGAGGGCATCTGAAGAGATGCTACTTTACACTGACCACCTAATGGACTGCTAGCACTAACATTATCTGTCATTAATGGAATAAGTGCCTTACACACACACACACACACACACACACACACACACACATACACACACACACACACACACACACACACACACACACACATTGCCTTGTGTTTGGGACCACATTCTATCACAAAAATGTGATTCATTTGTGAAGAAATCATTACTCAAATGACTGTATATGTACTGTATTATTCCACTTAATAGGTTGATAATTGTGCACTGTGTAACATCACTCTAATTCATCATGTTTATCTTTTCTCATAGATAAAAGGCATGTTTTGATGTTAACCTCTCAGTGTTTTGTCTGATGCACTAGAAAGTCAGAATCCTCATTATCAAGTCAAGCCTTTGTTGAGAATAATGCCATATGTAGCCTATGTAGCAGTACCTGGGTGGTATTCCAAAAAGCGCGTTTAGTGTTTAGTTTAGTGAGTTTGCTAACCCTCAAATGAGGGAAAACCTGGGTTCATTTTCAAGTTGAGGTACAATGTCATAGCCACTGTTGAGGCCGAATGGGGGATTTGTCCTGACGCACAAAAAGGAAAAACAAAAAATAATCCAATGTCCAGAGGAGTAGTTTCAAAGTAAATTGACGGTTTATTCCGTCTCAATCCAGTCTTAATATTTTACATATAATATAGGAAAACAAAATACTCAAAGCTTAAATAAAAGGCTTGCAAACAAACAAAGGCTCTTTGTGTGTGTGGTCAAAAGACAGCATGCTCCCATTACAGCCACGCCCTTGATGACCCCACCTCTGGCTTAAGTAGGTCCTCCAGCCTACAGAGGGGGCAAAAGCTCACGAAACAGTTAGTGTACATACATGAATCATAAGTGTAAAGAAGGACAAATAAATCATAGTTTTGGCTCCTACACATCCGGCCCCTAATTGTTTATGTATAGGGAGAAACAATTACTTAAACATGTTCAAGGAGCCAATCACAACAGTGTGATAACCGTGTGGTGTGTACTTGTGTCTTTTCATCTTTTCATTCAATTTCTTCTACCAGCAGGCAGATCTTGGTTATCGGTCTTTCAATAACACTGGTCTTTGTCTGAAGCTTGACAGTACGAACCAATCCATGACCATCAGGTTTTGTTTCTAGAATTCTTCCCAAAATCCACGGGGTGCTGAAGAGTCGACCACTGTAACAATGTCTCCAACTGTGAAACTCCTTCTCACTTTAGACCACTTCTGTCTTTCTTGAAGGGGAAGTAAATATTCCTGAGACCATCTCTTCCAGAATATATCTGAGAGATACTGGATTTGTTTCCAGCGCCGTTTAGCATATGAGTCTGCCTTATGAAAGGTTCCAGGAGGAAGGATGGGGCTAGATTTTAACAAGAGAGTGTGGTTTGGAGTGAGTGCTTCCAGGTCATATGGGTCAGAGGACACAGCCGTGATGGGACGGTTGTTCAGGAGTGCCTCTACCTCACAAAGAACAGTATGGAGACCCTCGTCGTCAAGTGTTTGTTGATGAAGAACAGAGCGTAGTATCTGTCTCACCATCCTTATGAGCCTTTCCCAAACCCCACCATGGTGGGAAGCTGCTGGGGGGTTAAAGCTCCACTGAACATCCTTTGCAAACAAGGCATTCTGAATCCTGTTTTAATTCAGCAGAGAGAGTGCTTTTCTTAGTTCCTTCTCTGCACCGACCAAATTTGTTCCGTTGTTGGATCTGATGTGTGTGATTTGCCCCCTCCTGGCTATGAACCTGTCTTTGAATGTGACAGATGATGGCCTTTTCTGACTTCTGAAGGTCTTCTACAGGCTGTCTACATAGAGAGGTTTTACTTGAAGCTGATCAGCGGTTTTCTGATGCTCTGAGCGGGTATTCACTTTGTTCATCATCAGTTGATTTATCTTCTTTGCCAGAGCTCGCAATATATCTCTCAACTTCAGGTACCACATAACGGACTTCCTTAGTTTCATCCAGCTGGAGAAATAGGAGATAAGCTTGTTGGTGGGATTATCAGTTTCATTTGCAGTGGTAGTGGCAGTGCACACTGCATGGCTTTCCTTTACCTCAGGGTCATCGGATGAAAGTGACCTTGAGTCCATCATTTCCATTGGCCAGCAGCTCTATGACTTCCAGAGGAATTCTGGGCCATGGATCCATTGTTTGCATTCCACAAACTTCGAGGCACTAAGCCCTCTTGAGGCAATATCCGCTGGATTCAGTTTGCCATTCACATACCTCCATTGTGACATGTTTGTGCAGTCTCTGATCATGGAGATCCTGATTGCCACAAAGGTATGGAATCGTGTATGCTCATTTGCAATGTATTTTAGCACTGACTGACTGTCAGTCCAGAATGTTGAGGCATCCAGTTTTAGTTGTAATTCGGATTTCAGCATCTTGTCCACTTTGAACACAGCAGCAGCAAGCTCCATACGGGGAATGGTGAGCTGTTTTAAAGGTGCAACCTGCGCTTTTCCCATAAGGAACGACAGATGTACCTGATCTTGGTCATTAGTTATCCTCAGATAGCTTACTGTGCCATAGCCGATCTCACTAGCATCAGCAAAATGGTGCAATTCTGCAGATGCTCCAGTCCCAAAGGTCTTTGGTTTAATACAGCGCGATACCTTGAAGTCTACTATCTTCTCCAAACCTACCTTCCATTTCAACCACTGCTCAGTGTAGGACTGTGGCAACTGCTCATCCCATCCGTAGTGGTTCCTACATAACTCCTGAAGTAGAACCTTGGCAGGGTGAGTGAAAGGAGCAAGAAAGCCAAGCGGATCATATACAGAGCTTATCATGGAGAGCATGCCTCTGCGGGTGTATGGTTTCTCACTGACTGAGATGTTAAACCTGAAGTTGTCAGACTCAACGCACCACTGTAGTCCCAGTGCCCTATCAATGGGCAGCATGTCTTTGTCCAGGTCCAATTTGACCACCTCTTTGGCTCGATCCACCTCTGGAATTGAAGACAGGACAACACGGCTGGTACTCACCCACTTGGTGAGTTTAAATCCTCCTTTACTACACACAATTTTAAGATCTTTGGCTAGGTGCACTGCTTCCTGTTCTGTAGGTAGTGACCTTAAGCAGTCATCCACATAAAAGTTCCTCCTGACATTATCAACTACCTGTGGTTGAAAGCTACTCTCATTGTCTTCAGCAGTTCTCTTCAGTGCAAAGTTGGCTATGCTTGGAGAAGACACTGCACCAAACAGGTGCACCAGCATGTGATGCTCATCAGGGCTTTGACTAATGTCACCTTTAGGCCACCATAAAAAGTGTAGATAGTTTACATCGGCCTTTGATACTCTGACGTGAAACATCCACTGTACGTCTGCCATCATTGCGATAGGCTCCTGTCGAAATCTCATGATGCCCCCAATGAGTGAATTAGTTAAGTCAGGGCCTTGAAGAAGCTCAGTGTTGAGTGAGGAGTTTTGATAAGTTGCACCGCAGTCAAAGACCACCCTGAGTGTATTCTTCCAAGGGAGGTATACACGATGATGTGGAATGAACCAAGTTTTCCCATTCGGCTGTGTTAGGTCTTCTTCGGGTACCACCTCAGCATAGCCCTTTTCAATAACATCATTCAGGAATGTGGTGTACTCACTCTGAAATGATGGATTCCTTTTGAACCTTTTCTTCGGGCTAAGGAGACGCTGCACTGCAACATGGCGATTGTCAGGCATACATACATTGTCCTTTTTGAATGGTAAGTCCAGGCTGTAATGCCCATCTTGCAGTGTAACAGACTCATTTGCAATTTTTAAGAATCTTTTGTCTTGCACTGACATTTCAGGTTTTTCTTCACTGAAGTCCTGATTGTACTGGTCGATCCACAACTTTTCCAAGCTTGCAATGGAGATGCAATTGACGGTGACAGGAGGACTTCATTTGCTGTTGCCACTACCAAGAGGACCATTTACCACCCATCCCAATTGAGTCTTTACAGCATACGGTCCATCTCCTTCACTATTTAGGACCTCCCAGGGTTCCAAGCATTTAGGGGCATTTGTGCCAATCAGCAATTCCACACTGGCTTCGAGAGCAGGGATTTGGACCTTTTGCAAATATGGCCATCTTACCAGATCCTCTTTCCTGGAGATGTTCTTGTTACCCACAGGCATCTCTTTCTGTGTAAAGACATCAGGTAACTGTAGGAAGTGATCTTTGTCTATTGCAGACTTCTAGACCGGAAACCATGTGAGTAGGAATGGTTCTCTCCTGACCCATCGTACATAGTAGGATGTTAGTCCGTCTGCCACTGATGCTCAGTGTAGTCATGAGGTTTTCTGTGCAGAAGCTGGCTGTGCTTCCAGGATCCAGGAATGCATATGTTTGAATAACCTTGTTACCATTGTCTACCTCGACTTTAACTGGTACAATAGAGAGGATGCATTCTTGGTTACCAGCCCCAATGTGCCCACAAACTTTGGGTGAGTCTAGTGTACTACTCACTGGGACCGCTGAGACTTGTTCTGGGCTTACAGCAGCCTTCCTCCACGTTCTGCTCAATGTGAAGCACACTAGGGTGGGCTCTGTTACAGACAGTACAAGTAAGGCATTTTTTTACAGATCTTACTCAAGTGGCCTTTGCAGAGACAACCAAAACAGATTCCCTTTTCCTTTAAAAGGTTTATATTCTCACTGTGTGTTTTCCTTTTTAGTTGTTTACACAGCTCTAATGTATGGCCATTATTACAGACAGGACATTGATTTTGTGAACTTGCTGTTCCTGAAGCTTGCTGTGTCCTTCCTGTCTCTACCAAAGATACACTAGTAGCAAAGCTACTTCCAGTGGATTTGGGCTTTGATGGTTTGATGACAGGCTTTGTTCTTTCTCTTTTGACCTTTGGGTGTTGGATGTTACCATACACTGGATCAGAGGCTATTCTAACTTGCCTTTCAACAAACCGAACAAGATCAATTAATTTTGGCCTGCTTGTGTTCCTTTCCTTCGGAACTCCACGAAGCATCGGCCCGTGGAGGCCAGGGACTATCTTGTACAGAAGTCCCCCTGTGGCTCTCTTTGACGGTCTTAGTGGGCTGAGTTACCTCCGAGCGTCTTCCCGATCGCAGCCCACTCTGATCGTCATAGAGGCAGGGGGCTAGATGCCATTCCCTCTTCCGGCACTCTGGGCCAAGCGGCCCAGAGGGGGGGAACATCTAGATTGCCTCCCCCTACTAACGCGCTTTCCACATGCCCCCCGAACAGAGCACACCGCCAAAATTAATATGCTGTATATGTTGTTTC
Source organism: Borostomias antarcticus (assembly GCF_949987555.1). Lineage (NCBI taxonomy): Eukaryota > Metazoa > Chordata > Actinopteri > Stomiiformes > Stomiidae > Borostomias > Borostomias antarcticus. Next base: position 11,435,784 of record NC_140256.1, on the reverse strand, counting down.
ATGCTAATAAATGGGTCAATTTTGACTAAAGTGATCTCGACTGAAATGAAATCTCCGACGTAACTTCAGGCGAGGCAAGAATGTCAATGCCGGGCTAATCGGCAAAGGCTAATCAGTCACACCCCGTATGATGCAACCCACCAGCTGACTGTCAGTTGCCATAGCATTGGTTCAGCTCGCTAGAGCGCATGTATTTAAGCTGCCAAAACATGTCATTGTTCGCTCTTGCCACTACTGCTGATCGCTTGTATCTGCGTGCTCGCCCCACCACCTCCCCTGCTCTGCCTGTGTTCTGTCGATGTCATCTCTGTTGTCATTGTTGCTCTCTGTCCAGGGGTATTGCTGCATTCTTCTGGTATTCCACTATGCGTCGGCTAGTGGAAGCCGGGGAATTTCACTAGCTTAGTCTCTGTGGCTCTCTGTGGTGATCGTGGGCCGAAACATCTCTGAAGGGCCATCCAGCGGTCCCTCCGGTCACCATGGAGGCAGAGACACTAGGGGGACTATAATGTACAGCAGTCCCCCTGTGGCTCTCTTTGACGGTCTTAGTGGGCTGAGTTACCTCCGAGCGTCTTCCCGATTGCGGCCCACTCTGTCACTCGTCATAGAGGCAGGGGGCTAGATGCCGTTCCCTCTTCCGGCACTCTGGGCCAAGCGGCCCAGAGGGGGGGAACATCTAGATTGCCTCCCCCTACTAACGCGCTTTCCACATGCGTGGAAGGCAGGGGGCCCCCCGAACAGAGCACACAGCCAAAATTCATATGCTGTATATATTGTTGCATGCTAATAAATGGGTCAATTTTGACTAAAGTGATCTCGACTGAAAAGCATTAATGGTTGCCATTTTAGCTTCAAACCATGTTCTTTCATCCTCTTCTGCTTCAACCTCAGACAATAGCCGCTGATATGAAATGTGAAGACCTTTAAACTCATCAAACAATGCATTGTATTTGACCATGTGTTCCTGTACTTCCTCCTTAAGAGAAACAGTCTTAAGTTTATTCACAACATTCATGCTCTTTGTTAACTGTGCAAGTTTGCACTTTGTAGCATTCCGCATTTTGGACACATTTTCCTTGTCCACATTTTCCTCTTTTGCTTTTTCCAGCACTTGTTCCTCCACAGGTGATTGAAGAACATCTTCCTTTTCCATGGCACCTCACTAAATGTTTCAGTCTTTACCAGAGGTGCAATGATAAACTCAATTGAGAATGTGAAGTGAGTACTCTGGCAGCAAAGTCAAGAGTTAAACTTAATTTGGCAATTCACTGACAATTTCCATTTGTTTCCATTTCCAATATCCATGAATCCACTCCAATAGTAGATTACCTTCCTTTTTCAGGTTCTTTGAATTTGCATATTGGCTAGAGCACTACAATCTTACATACCAGTTCCATTGAGTTTTCTCTTTTGTTCCCTCCAGTGAGCATGGCATAGCTTGGCTGAATCTGTATTCCAACGCTTTCCAATAGTTGGCTTTCCAATGCCATTAGTTTTCCAAAGATCCAAAGCCAGTCCAATCCAAAGCTAGTCTTTTGACTTAGTGTAGTGGCTATTTTCAAAGTTCATTTTCAAGTTGAGGTACAATGTCATAGCCACTGTGGAGGCCGAATGGGGGATTTGTCCTGACGCACAAAAAGGAAAAACAAAAAATAATCCAATGTCCAGAGGAGTAGTTTCAAAGTAAATTGACGGTTTATTCCAGTCTCAATCCAGTCTCAATATTTTACATATAATATAGGAAAAGAAAATACTCAAAGCTTAAATAAAAGGCTTGCAAACAAACAAAGGCTCTTTGTGTGTGTGTGGTCAAAAGACTGCATTTTCCCATTACAGCCACGCCCTAGATGACTCCACCTCTGGCTTAAGTAGGTCCTCCAGCCTACAGAGGGGGCAAAAGCTCACAAAACAGTAAATGCACACACATGAATCATAAGTGTAAAGAAGGACAAATAAATCATAGTTTTGGCTCCTACACTCGAGAAAGAAAGGCAACTCAAACCCGTTCCAGAAAGAGAGTTCACTGAAAGTGTGGGTCGGTTACCACGGTAACTCACTCTGTGAACCTAACCTGCTCGCTAGCAGGTTTTCTCTAAAAACCCAGACTGTCTCCCTGTCTTCTCCCTCCCAGAACCTCAGACATGGCGTGTCCTTTCCTTGCCAACCCAGTAGATGAGGAAGCGCAATTACTTTGTGAAGTTTTAAATGCATCAGCATCAGAGCAAATTCTGTGCGTTGCCCTGCATTTCTTTGTTTTATATAACATTGGCGATGCAGAACACATTGGGAAAGCCATTGTGTGTTGAGGCGTAAGGAAAGTGTCCCTTGCTCTGAAACGGCTACTGCACACTGTTGTGGTGTTCCCTGGACACACACCTCTATGGACCGTGAAGGAGGAATTCCGAAGAATAGCAAGTGACTCATGTTCATTCAGTTGAAGTTAATAACAATATTTTACATAAGATTCTGTTAATGACGGGCTACAACCTACAACCTTTCCGTTTGCAGGCTTTCTCAATGTGTTAGGCTGCATCGATGGGACACACATCCCTAGCATTGCGCCTACTGTAAATGAAGGAGACTATGTGAACAGGAAGTCGTTCCACAGCATTAATGTGCAAGTAGCCTACATTGACTTGCTGAAAATTACAAACACTATTCATCACAATATAGGCCTACTGTATACAATATAGCCGACATGACCACTGATTGTCGGGCCTACTGTACATACAGTAGCACGCACCGCCACACACAACTTCACACACATTACACTTTGTACACACGCATCACACTCCATTTGTATCCATATTTTCTACTGCTCATTTGCACCGTCCCGTCCAGAGGCGAAGCATTTTATTGTACAGCATGATGTCAAACAACTCTATTGAACCCGCTTTCTGGAATACCCCCCTGACATACAATCTACATGGTTGTTATCATGCAGTTTCTCACTCATGTGACTTTTAAACCTACTGGGAGAGAGCAGGGTAAGGTGTAAATTTGTCACCTTTGACTCAAGTTCACCAAATATTTTAATTTGCACTTAATGAATTAAAACTACTACATACTGTACTACATACTGTAAACATATATATATATATTACATACTAGATATTAGATATAAGATATTAAAAGAGTATCTATTATCATGATTTGTGTCCGAATAAACTCATGAAGACAGTAGATATATAAACTTTATTAACTCAATATTTGATTGTATTGCATTGTATTGTACTGCATGATGTCAATCGATTATCTGAAATTAATTAATCACGATTATTTGCAATTATTCTTTTTTTTTTTTAATGGGAAAAGCCCCCAAATAGATATTTAAATGGAATGCATTACATTATTGTGGCAGATGAGCTTGCTACTGTATACAGTAACCTTATCAATCAATCTGAGCAACATTTACCTACGTCCATGGATTTTCAAAACTACTGTGCCTCTTGATGCCAGCCTGTAGCTTCATTGGTGGATGTAATTTGCAACGCTTCCATCAAGCCCTTGTCTTCTACCATAGCAACTGATGTGCAGTCCCTAGCAATTCATTTTGTGTCAATTTGTCTGAGGTTCACTTAGCCTACTCATTCTGTGCTGCCTGCTCTGGCCCTAGCCTATGGGGTCTACTGGCCAAAATCAATTACTATATATATATATATATATATATATAATTTTTGCAGAATGTATATACACTGTACACACACACACAAACACACACACATATATATCTATACATCTATCTATCTATCTATCTATCTATCTATCTATCTATCTATCTATCTATCTATCTATCTATCTATCTATCTATCTATCTATCCCCACGACCACCAGCCTCACCAACAAGGCTCATGTCTCAGCCCCCCCCCCCCCCCCCCCCCCACCCCCCCCCACCCCCGCCCCACCTGATTCCATCACCAAAGTAATACTGATGCACGAGACGGCTGATAGTGTACACAGGATGCACCACACTCACATATCACATCACATATACATAAACATCACTTACTGTACACATTACACTTTGCACACTCACTGTATACACTGACCACACTCTTTGCATTTGTATTTTGTTCTGCTCATTTGCACTGTCCTGTCTCTGCACTGTCCTGTCTCTGCACTGTCCTGTCTCATCCCTGCACCCTGCCCAATGTAATATGTTATGCACCATTGACCGAAACAAATCCCTAGTATCTTGTAAAACTACATCGCAATATCCATCTATCTATCTATCTATCTATCTATCTATCTATCTATCTATCTATCTATCTATCTATCTATCTATCTATCTGTCTGTCTGTCTGTCTGTCTGTCTGTCTGTCTGTCTGTCTGTCTGTCTGTCTGCCTATTTTTCTATCTATCTATCTATCTATCTATCTATCTATCTATCTATCTATCTATCTATCTATCTATCTGTCTGTCTGTCTGTCTGTCTGTCTGTCTGTCTGTCTGTCTGTCTGCCTATTTTTCTATCTATCTATCTATCTATCTATCTATCTATCTATCTATCTATCTATCTATCTATCTATCTATCTATCTATCTATCTATCTATCTATCTATCTATCTATCTATCTATCTATCTATCTATCTATCTATCTATCTATCTGTATCTGTATGTCCACAGTGAGTTCAGTCTGAAGTTAATCTTAGGTATGGCATGGATCTTTAGTGTAATGAAAGATTTTCTCAGGGATGAAATATCAAACGATCTTCATGAAGCTACACTGGGTGAGGTGGGGGATGGGGCTGTCAGCCTGAATCCACCCAGGTCTCTCCACATATTGTGTCAATCGCTGACAACTTCCCGATTGACTGTGAATCTGAAGGAGAAGGCAGCACAAATAATGGAGGAATTGGAAAAGGTAAAGTTTGTCCCATTTGTATAACATTTCCCCTGGAGAACTGAGTAAGGATGAATTTTATAAACTCAAATGATAAATATATGCTTACCACACCACAAAAGGAGAGGATGTGCAAACCACACGGTGCAGCCAGTGTCTCAGAGACAAAGACAAGGCTGTTATGTTCGTGAAGCTGTGAGCCAGTGATCTTTTCACCTGGTAACGAGTGTGATATCACACCCTCTCTGTATTATGGCTTCCACTGGGCCACACCTGCACTACTTAAAGTTTGGCAGTGCTGATTAAAAAACAACTGACATCAGCAGTGGAGAAATGAACTCTTACCACACCTCCAGCCCGTGAGGTGAGGGAGTGCAAATGAAGAGGATAGATGAGACGCCCTACCTAGGATGTCCACACCTGTGTCAGCAGGAAAGGCTTTGTCAAAATGTCAGCCAGCACATGACTGCCACTGCTTCTCTCTCTCTCTCTCTCTCTCTCTCTCTCTCTCTGTCTCTCTCTCGCCTGTTTAAAATAGCATCGATATCCTAACCCCCAGAGTGGGTGAGCATCTATTAACTCACTGTTGCTTTTGATACTTGCATATCAACCTGTTCAACCTGTAGCCGTGTTAACAGTGTTCTAGGTGAAGCCCTGATGTTTTTCTTAAGTATACAAGTGGACTTATTAATGTACAGTATTTAGCGAGAGATCTGGTTGTTAGTATGGAGCATGAACAGAGATTAGAAAGAAACCAAAAATTGAAATGAAAAATTAAATAAATAAATAAATAATCAGAAAATAAACTAGAAAAAAATGACTAAAACTTTGAAGACGAAATCCCAAGCGTTGTCGTTAATCAAAAACCAAGTGCACGCCTCAGCCCTGGGGCCTCATTTATCATTGAGGTACGCCTTCTTTTACACGGTCTTTTTCGCGAGTTCAGGCGTACGCCATTTGCCCCCCCCACATTGCGATTTATCAAGCCGTAAGGGCGAAAATTTAGTCGCCTTTCTCCGCGCTTTTGTAGGACACCTCTCCAGTTGGCGTACCGATTTACACGGTGTTCTACGCCCTCTTTGAACACAGGGGGAACTGGCGACGCAGGTGGTGCGTCGGTGAATTACTATGTTTGATGGAGAGAATAAGAGCGACAGTTCATGAACGCACAATCATGTAGGCTACTAGGCCAATTCAGCACAAACATATATCGCAATGCAAGATTAGACGTGTCCTCTAACCGGCTCATTCATGGTTCGATATGGATTTGTTCCCCAAACTTAACCTATGCGCACACCTAATGCAGGCACTCCATCAAACGGCAATAATTGACCAATTAGATTGTCATTAATATGTGATCATGTGGACCTGTTTGCTCTTTGGTAAGCATATAAATGACAGTCCTCCTGTGCGTAATGCGAGCCTAAATGAATCCGGCGCTACTCGATAGAACTCCAAAGAGGTGACGGCGATGGCGACTGCACCCACACAAGGGCACCATCATTGAATGAATACGTCTATGTGAATCGCAAAAATGTGCACACTATAAATACCCAAATCATATGTGACGCCGACATGCTCATCACAAGTGTAGTGGCACGGTGGCCTGGCTCCACGCATGACTCATTCATCCTGGCGCACAGCAGGGTAGGGGCTAGACTGGAGGCAGGCGCTGCGCGTGACGGCTGGCTTGGTGTGTGCATAGCCAAGATACATATTCTTTGTCTTATTTACTTTCATCTTTATTAGCATTTTCCATCCATACAACGACAATACAATAAAACATAAAAACTTACAATAACAGCTTATGGGTACTTCCATCCATGCAGCTTTTTTTTCTTACTCAAATATGACAATTGTAATATTAGTGGTATCATCACACTTCCTTCTATAATCCATCCATTTTTCCCATCCCCCTTCAAACCTTCCTTCCTGCATCCTCAATGCATAAATAAATCTCATAAATCTCCTCCACAACACCCACCACTGCTCCTTGGTTGGGGGTTCCACCTTATACCAAGCCCTCATTATTGTCTTTTTACTAGCAACCAATAGTACTTTCACTAGGTATCTGTCCCCTCCTTGTACATCATTCTGTTATGTTTGCCAAGATGTATATTCAAAGCTGATAAGAATGAGAACCAGTCAAGACCCCACCACAAAATGAGGACCCAAGCCCTCAGCCCCCTCCCCGTCATGAGGTTTACCAGCGGGGCCAAAGGGCCCACACTGAGGTCATGCGCCAGCTATGAAGACACAAACAAGTAAGGTTCACATTTCTACCATTTTATTGTCTGTTGGTGGGTGACTGTGTGAGGTGTGTGAGTGCGTTTGTGAGTGAATGTGTGAGGTCCGTGAGTGTGGTAGTGAGTGACTGTGAGGTCCGTGACAGCATGTGTGAGGGAATGAAGTGCAGTGAGGATGTCCTGTTGGCTCTGGTGGTGTAGTGTGGTGACCTCCACCAACTGCTGAACAACTGCCCCACAACTGCCCCAATCCCTTCTGCCATTTCCCTCTGGGCCTCTAGGGTCATGAGCCTCCAGCACAGCGTCTGATAGGAAGCCCAGCCCTCAGGGACCCTTGAGGCAGGGACGCTGGCAGCCGGAGGTGGAGGCGTGGGCGGTGGAGACGGAGGCGCTGGAGATGGCACTGGAGGTGGAGGCCGGTGCGCTGGAGGTGGAGGCACTGGAGGTCGTGGCACTGGATGTAGAGGCTGCAACCGGCGGGGGCACGACCGTCAGGTCAAGGACCACTGCAGACTCCCCCTCCTCTGAGTCCCACCCCACGTCAGAGCCTGGAGAAACAATTTCAGTCATTTTCTTTGAGTTTGTCTGTTAACTTGATTATGCATTAAACATTTTATTGTGTAGCCATATTCAATTGATATGTTTTTCTGTTGGCAGCCAAATAAATGCTTAAGTGTGATTTACCGGGTGATTTAGATGAGAGTCTTAATAATGTGGTCTAACATTATGAAGTGGTCATCTGTGTTATCGTTCCCTGTTTTTGGTCCTGAATCGATCATAGCCTACCACAGAATGTGTGGAATGTTTGCTTTCCTCACTGCCACATAATACAGCATGTCCGTGTAGCCTACGCCACATACAGGATGCACGAAATACAGTACTAGACTACCTAAACTGTAGGAGCGATCAGACAAATGTAGGCTCGTACAAATAGCTTACCTTCCGAAGATGATTTTCTTTCCTCGCGTGGACCTCACCAACAAGCACATGCACCTCCGTCTCCGAAAACTTTCTCTTCTTTCCGCGTTTTTCCATAAACGTAATTGTCTTGCCTTTGCTCCACGCTATATTATGTCGGTTCCTTCCGGGGTATCCCCGTTGTGGCTGTCATAGTTTTGACCATATATGGTTAGATTTGGGCGTGGAGAGGGCGGAACACGGGGCGCGTGCGCGTACACTCTATTCTCCGCCGGTCTCGGATTTCTCGTGCAGAAAAGGGCATACGACATTTTTGATAGATCCGAAAAGCGTGTAAATATTCTCGTCGTACGCTACATTGTGCATTTTCCGCGTTTTCGTCGTACGCCCTCTTTTACACCAGAATTTACACGCTCTTTGATAAATGAGGCCCCTGGGGCCTCATTTATCATTGAGGTACGCCTTCTTTTACACGGTCTTTTTCGCGAGTTCAGGCGTACGCCATTTGCCCCCCCCACATTGCGATTTATCAAGCCGTAAGGGCGAAAATTTAGTCGCCTTTCTCCGCGCTTTTGTAGGACACCTCTCCAGTTGGCGTACCGATTTACACGGTGTTCTACGCCCTTCTTGAACACAGGGGGAACTGGCGACGCAGGTGGTGCGTCGGTGAATTACTATGTTTGACGGAGAGAATAAGAGCGACAGTTCATGAACGCACATACATGTAGGCTAATAGCCCAATTCAGCACAAACATATATCGCAATGCAAGATTAGACGTGTCCTCTAACCGGCTCATTCATGCTCCGATATGGATTTGTTCCCCAAAATGAACCTATGCGCTGTCCCAAACCTTTCCGCGCTATATGTCACACACCTAATGCAGGCACTCCATCAAACGGCAATAATTGACCAATTAGATTGTCAGTAATATGTGATCATGTGGACCTGTTTGCTGTTTGGTAAGCATATAAATGACAGTCCTCCTGTGCGTAATGCGAGCCTAAATGAATCCGGCGCTACTCGGCCTACTGACCGAGATAGAACTCCAAAGAGGTGACGGCGATGGCGACTGCACCCACATAAGGGCACCATCAATGAATGAATACGTCTATGTGAATCGCTAAAATGTGCACACTATAAATACCCAAATCATATGTGACGCCGACATGCTCATCACAAGTGTAGTGGCACGGTGTCCTGGCTCCACGCATGACTCATTCACCCTGGCGCACAGCAGGGTAGGGCTAGACTGGAGGCAGGCGCTGCGCGTGACGGCTGGCTTGGTGTGTGCATAGCCAAGATACATATTCTTTGTCTTTTTTACTTTAATCTTTATTAGCATTTTCCATCCATACAACGACAATACCATGAAACATAAAAACTTACAATAACAGCTTATGGGTACTTCCATACATGCAGCTTTTTTTTCTTACTCAAATATGACAATTTTAATACTAGTGGTATCATCACACTTCCTTCTATAATCCATCCATTTTTCCCATCTCCCTTCAAACTTTCCTTCCTGCATCCTCAATGCATAAATAAATCTCATAAATCTCCTCCACAACACCCACCACTGCTCCTTGGTTGGGGGTTCCACCTTATACCAAGCCCTCATTATTGTCTTTTTACTAGCAACCAATAGTAATTTCACTAGGTATCTGTCCCCTCCTTGTACATCATTCTGTTATGTTTGCCAAGATGTATATTCAAAGCTGATAAGAATGAGAACCAGTCAAGACCCCACCACAAAATGAGGACCCAAGCCCTCAGCCCCCTCCCCGTCATGAGGTTTACCAGCGGGGCCAAAGGGCCCACACTGAGGTCATGCGCCAGCTATGAAGACACAAACAAGTAAGGTTCACATTTCTACCATTTTATTGTCTGTTGGTGGGTGACTGTGTGAGGTGTGTGAGTGCGTTTGTGAGTGAATGTGTGAGGTCCGTGAGTGTGGTAGTGAGTGACTGTGTGAGGTCCGTGAGTGTGGTAGTGAGTGACTGTGTGAGGTCCGTGAGTGTGGTAGTGAGTGACAGTGTGAGGTCCGTGACAGCATGTGTGAGGGAATGAAGTGCAGTGAGGATGTCCTGTTGGCTCTGGTGGTGTAGTGTGGTGACCTCCACCAACTGCTGCACAACTGCCCCACAACTGCCCCAATCCCTTCTGCCATTTCCCTCTGGGCCTCTAGGGTCATGAGCCTCCAGCACAGTGTCTGAGAGGAAGGCCAGCCCTCAGGGAACCTTGAGGCAGGGACGCTGGCAGCCGGAGGTGGAGGCGTGGGCGGTGGAGACGGAGGCGCTGGAGATGGCACTGGAGGTGGAGGCCGGTGCGCTGGATGTAGAGGCTGCAACCGGCGGGGGCACGACCGTCAGGTCAAGGACCACTGCAGACTCCCCCTCCTCTGAGTCCCACCCCACGTCAGAGTCTGGAGAAACAATTTCAGTCATTTTCCTTGAGTTTGTCTGTTAACTTGATTATGCATTAAACATTTTATTGTGTAGCCATATTCAATTGATATGTTTTTCTGTTGGCAGCCAAATAAATGCTTAAGTGTGATTTACCGGGTGATTTAGATGAGTCTTAATAATGTGGTCTAACATTATGAAGTGGTCATCTGTGTTATCGTTCCCTGTTTTTGGTCCTGAATCAATCATAGCCTACCACAGAATGTGTGGAATGTTTGCTTCATTGCCACATAATACAGCATGTCCGTGTAGCCACGAAACGTAGGCTACAGTAGAAACGTAGGCTACAGTAGGCTACCTCAACTGTAGGAGCAATCAGACAAATGTAGGCTCGTACAAATAGCTTACCTTCCGAAGATGATTTTCTTTCCTCGCGTGGACCTCACCAACAAGCACATGCACCTCCGTCTCCGAAAAGTTTCTCTTCTTTCCGCGTTTTTCCATAAACGTCTGTCCTAATGCTCGACGCTATATTATGTCGGTTCCTTCCGGGGTATCCCCGACACGCTGTCATAGTTTTGACCATATATGGTTGGATTTGGGCGTGGAGAGGGCGGAACACGAGGCGCGTGCGCGTACACTCTATTCTCCGCCCGTCTCGGATTTCTCGTGCAGAAAAGGGCATACGACATTTTTGATAGATCCGAAAAGCGTGTAAATATTCTCGTCGTACGCTACATTGTGCATTTTCCGCGTTTTCGTCGTACGCCCTCTTTTACACCAGAATTTACACGCTCTTTGATAAATGAGGCCCCAGGTGTGTGGGGATTGATGCGCAGGGCTTATGCTCTCATCAACAATAACAACACGTTCAGCAAGAGGCTGCTGGGAATAACCTGTTTCCGTGGTTACTATCTGGCTCGACGCATCGCCACAGAGGACGCATGCTACCGGTGATGTGAACTGATGAACTTGCTACTTTGACAATTTCTCTGCATGAGAAAGTTCAGACTTGAAAGTTCAGGATGAAAGCAGTTCGACGCGCACCCGGGTTCGATGACGGCAGTGTCGTCATGACAGTGGATGTGCATACGGTAGCTCTGCAGTGGTTGGCCGACGCGGTAGTCTTGATAAAAGGGCGGTTAGAACAGAGAGAGAGAGAGGGAGAGAGATGCAGAACTACTTTACCATCCAAGGGATATAAGTGGAGCTGACTCAGGTCTGCCCCCACTCTCTCCCTGCTCTGCTCCGCTCCAGCGAGCAACGCCCACCCAAATGATTGTGACCAGGCTTGACCTAGGACACCATTCTCTCACCGGGGCCAGTTCCACCTCACTGGCTGCGTGCTGCCACTTATGCACTTACCGGCAGTGTGCTATCTCTCTCTCACACATTCTCTCTCTCTCTCTCTGTCTCTCTGTCTCTCTCTCTCTGTCTCTCTCTCTCTCTCTCTCTCTCTCTCTATACCTCCCCACTCTCACTTCCCCTCCCTCCCCCTCTCTTCTCTTTTCTGTCTGTCCATCTTGTGGTTGTCTTCCCTCTGTTGCTGTCTCTTTTCAGATCTTTCTCTCTCTCTCTCTCTCTCTCTCTCTCTCTCTCTCTCTCCCACACACACACTCTCTCTCTCTCTCTCCCACACTCTATCACACTCCTATCTGCCATCTTCTCTTTCTGTCTCTGTCCCTCAACTCTCTGTCGATTTGTGTTCATAAATACTTAACTGAGCTTCCTATTCATAATTTAATCATCAGAAGTAGGAAGCAGTGGAACTGTCTCTTGCTTTACAGTGTTGGTAGAGATTTCCTACGTCATGTCCAACCAGCTTTTAAAGAGAATTATTGAAAAACTCAGAACAATCGAAAAAAGTGAAATTATGTGAATGTATGTGTGTACTGTACCTCTTGCAACAGTAAGCGAAGCACTGTCACATATTGTATTCACAGTCATATGACACTTCAGACACACACACACACACACACACACACACACGCACACACACGTCCAGTCTCACACAGGCTCGTGTGCACAGCCCTCAGCACCTTGACCCGATAAAGCAGCACCACTAGTGTTCCCCTGGCCCTCTGCTCAGGTAAGGACCACAGAGGCAAAGTCATTGTTGTGTCTCCTCCTAATGGCGTTAATATTTGTGTGGGCCATAAATAACACTAACAAATAGCCACACAAAAAAAATTAATGAAAAGCAAACGGAAGTGGAGCACAGAGATGCATGGTTACACAGAGTAGCGACAAATTACCCTGGGGTGGGGGGGGTTGTAGCGGGGGTGGCGGAACAGTCATTACTCCGCATGGCGAACAGGGTCTGGCAAACACCTGTGTTTCCCTCCAAACCGCTCACCCTAATTAGCCCACACACACCCCGGGGATCCTCCCCCACGCCCCGCACCAGGCCTGGACGGGGGGAGGGGGGGGGGTGTACAGGGAGGGGAGGAGGAGAGATGGAGAGGGGGAGTGGGCTGTACTCCCCCTCTTGTTTACTCAAATTAAAGACTATAAGAGTATACAATATCCCTGTAGCTGCTGTTGAGTTGGACAGAGAAAGTGAAAGAAAAGAAGGAAAGAAAGAAAGAAAAAGAAAGAAAGAAAGAAAGAAAGAAAGAAAGAAAGAAAGAAAGAAAGAAAGAAAGAAAGAAAGAAAGAAAGAAAGAAGGACATGGAAAAAGAGGAAGGGAGAAGGAAGGAGGGAGGCAGCTCAGCAATCAGGCCAGCTGATATATACTGTCAGAGGTGAGAAGGAGAGCTACAGTACAGTACGTGTCACTGGCTCGTCGCTCGTCTTCGTTTGCAGTCACCTCACAGGTTAGAAGTGTGACCAGGAACGTCGGTCGATTTGAGACGTTACTTGATCCACACCTAGAACTCCCAGGACACGTCTCCGCTGGTGTCACCCTCGGCAACGTGACAGGTCAGTGCTGTCACGAGGGACGTGGATGAGAGAAACTTCAAGTGAGTCGTGACAATCTTTTACCGTTTGGAAAGTTGTACTTTCATGGCTATTCCTGACCAGTGAAGGGTCTGTCCTCTTGGTTGTGGTGTGCAACAATCTCTTCACACAATATTTCACCTTTTGATTGCATGAAGACACCAGAACAACAATAAAACATTCTGAATAGTGCAGTATTGTTACACACACACACACACACACACACATCCACCCCCCCCCCTCCACCCCCCCCCCCCCCCACACACACACGTTATCAAAATATGGCAGAGGAAGCCCCCAGAAAAGCTGATTTGTTCCTCCCCCTCCTTCTGCTCCTTCATCCTCCTCATCCTCCTCCTCCTCCTCCTGGGTCAAAGCCAGCAGAAGACAGGAAAGGGTCGATGTGATTGGGTTACTATTCACCAGTGTATTGATCTAGCAGGGTGCCCAGAGGGTAAAGGATTGATGGAGAGAGAACTGAAGGAGAGACAGATCACAAGTCAGTCTGACCCTGCTCAACCCTGGCTGGTCAGTCTGACCCTGCTCAACCCTGGCTGGTCAGTCTGACCCTGCTCAACCCTGGCTGGTCAGTCTGACCCTGTACAGAGGAGGAATGACACAGAGTTACAGAAAGACTCCCGTCATCTGGGAAGGAAACAGTTCACCTCCCTCTGACAAAAGAGAGGTTGAGATGAAGGTGGGCACACATGCGCCTCCACTACCCAGAGAGAAAAACACAGCAAAGAAGCTCAAGACGTCGGTCGAGATTCCAATCTTTTTTCCCACTGTTAAATGATTTTTTTATTGAGTGTTAACATAATATTCTAGACAGTGGAATGAGTTAGAAACTTTAATATTGTATTCCTTACATTCCCGCAGTGGGGGAACATATTAAACTAAACAACTTTTCAACAGGAACATTCTTTGCCAACTTAGACTGAAAAGAAACGGCTTGTCGGCATTAATGGTTTATTAGTCTATTGCTGCTGGTCCAGGTGCCAAATCTGCCAAATTGCATCAGGGATTCAACAATGAACGGAGATTAATCTTCTAAAGGTATCATTTAACACTCACTACCTGTCATGGTGGTACAAGTGGACTTGATTGCATTTTCCATACTGTACGGGCTAGAATTACATACTGTATACAAAGATCTACAGTAGCAGCATGCCACCTTAGTTTGAAGGGATAATGTGATATATAGTTTTGGGAAGAGAAGCAGGTATATGTTTGTACATCTGGTCTGTATTACAGTAAAGAGTGCAAGCCAGTATTTGCATGGCTATTGTAGTTGAACACACACACACACACACACACACCCACAAACGCATGCTCACACACACACGCATGCTCACACACACACGCATGCTCACACACACACACACACACACACACACACACACACACACACACACACACACACACACCCACACACGCATGCTCACACACACACGCATGCTCACACACACACACGCATGCTCACACACACACACACACACACACACACATACAGACAGGTATGCAACAACCCAAATCAATTGATGTTGACAGACCACGTTGGTCCAGGTCGATCCCCTCCTGGTTCCTTTGCCAGGAAACAGTACCACTCTGGCATAGAGTGTGTGTGTGTGTGTGTGTGTGTGTGTGTGTGTGTGTGTGTGTGTGTATGTGTGTGTGTGTGTGCAGCGAGAGATTTTGTGTTTCACCAAGTGAGCGAAGTGAGTACCGATCCCCCACATGCTGAGTCTAAAGACAAGCAGGGTTTCCTGTTACTTGGGACCACACACAAAGATATACTGTACACACTATACTCTCTCTCTCTCTCTCTCTCTCTCTCTCTCTCTCTTTCTCTTTCTCTCTCTATCTCTCTCTCTCTCTCTCTCTCTCTCTCTCTCTCTTTCTCTCTCTCTTTCTATGCATTTAGAGGGCAATACTAATTGAAAACCATTTTTGTTTTCACTGAATCATGTGAAGTGAATTTCATGTTACAGTGAAATCGGGATATGATATGATGATACAGTATAAAGCCCTGACTGATGGGCTTTTTTTTTGCCAACATCATATTTGAATTCAAATTCTATAAATACCTCTTTATATACCTAAGGCTTGCAAGGTGGGTGGTTTGAGGTGGGAAAGAAAAATACCTTTTAGGAAAATATACAAGGTGTAAGAGCAAGTGAAGGAGTGTTGCTGCAGAATGTGGAGGACAAAAAAGGGGAACGTGTGGTTTCTCTGGGCTGAGTCCCCCCTCCCTGCAAAAACTACAACATAGTGGAATTTACACTGGACATGACGGCAGACGGCAACAGAAACCAAACCAGTGGTTCCTTTTTTTTTTTTTAAACAAAATATTTCCTTTTTTATACTTCTATGATTGATGTGTATTTTCAAATCCATCCCCTCTTCTCCTTTATTTTACTAGCATGTCCCTTTCCATCTTCCTCTCCCTCTCGCACGGCTAGCACGCTCAGACACTTATCCTCTCCTCTCCTCTCCTCTCCTCTCCTTTCCTTTCCTCTCCTCTCTCTCCCTCCTCCCCTCCCCTCCCCTCCCCTCCCCTCCCCTCCCCTCCCCTCCTCTCTCCTCTCCGTTGGTCCAGCCCGGCGTTGTTCGTTCCGTTAGACAGATCTGAGGCTCGGCTGACGGTGACAGAAGTAGGCTGCGCACGCCGCGGAGCCGGCCCAATCACAGGCCTTCTGCATAGTAATGCGCGGCATGGGCGGGGTAATGAAGTTCCCAGCCTGCCGGCTGGAAGGCTATCCTCCGGTGTGTCGAGTGATTTATCTCCTCTGTCAAGAGCCAGGACAGCCAGGACTTGTCCTTCCCCATGGTCCCCAGGAACGGGAGCCAACACCAGCCTGATAACACAGAGAGAGGGGGATTCAGCATGGGCTGAGCTAGGCTAGCTAGTCTGGGCTATACTGGGCTACACTGGGCCGGGCTGGGCTAGACTGGGCTACACTGGGCTAGACTGGGCTACACTGGGCTAGACTGGGCTAGACTGGGCCGGGCTGGGCTAGACTGGGCTGGGCTAGACTGGGCTACACTGGGCTAGACTGGGCCGGGCTGGGCTAGACTGGGCTGGGCTAGACTGGGCTACACTGGGCTGGGCTGGGCTAGACTGGGCTAGACTGCGCTGGGCTGCGCTAGGCTGGGCTGATGTGGCCTGGACGTAGCTGGGCGAGGCTGAACTGCGCTGGGCTGGACTGATCTGGGATAGGCTGGGCTGGGCTAGGATGTGCTGAACCGGGCTAGGCAGGGCTGATCTGGGCTGGGCTGGGCTGGGCTGGGCTGGGCTGGGCTGGGCTGGGCTGAACTGAACTGAACTGAATTTGACTAGACAGGTCTGGACTTGGCTGGACTGGACTGGACCGGACACAAAACCTGTCTGTTCACTGCTTGGCTTCAATAACTCCAGATTTGAGATTGTATTCTGTATGGAGTGTATGTGCAGAGTGTTTTTTTGTGTGTTTTTTATGTTTATTCTTTTCCTTTGGTGTGTCCAACTGAAAACCAATGATGATTACAACACACTCTCAGCCACCTCACTACATACAGAACTTATCTCAAAGTCTTCTTCACCCATGCGCTCCTGTTCACTGTACCTCGGTAGATGTCTGTTCCAGGTGCAGAATCCCCACCAGCGACCGGTCCTCTGGGTGGGTCCTGTCTGCCTGCGTCAGGTGGATCAGCCAGGACTATGTCTCCAAGGCCTGGACCGGTCGCTTTAAATCTTTGTCAGCCTTGACCTTGGACAAAAGAGTTAAATTAGCCCAATGAAGCACATAATGAGTTCATTTAGGTAATTAAGCATTCAGGTGGAATGAAAAAACACACAGCGAATATGCCTGGGGTCTGTTCCATGTCGGCTAGGCTAAATGATGAAGATGCTAAATAAAACTAATTAGCTTTTTTTACTCCTGCCTTTCTAACAAGGGGCTCCATGTGAGATTTAAGTTGAAAGGAGTCTTCTTGGATGGACTCACATTATCTACTTAAAACAAACCTCCGGAATTTATTTGGATAATATAATTTGCTTGGCAAATCAACAAGTCATGTTTTTTAGATCTTAATGGCCACTGACTGTATATAACATGAATCCTAATGTGGTGGGAACATCAGAAATTAATTTGCCCCCTCTGGAGCTGAAATCCTCTGGTATATGAAATAATTTTTGTAAATAAAGCTACTGAATGCAACTTTTCTCTCGTAGGAGTCCAACTCCCTGTAAACAGAGCCATCCCACACTGTGTCAACACAGTCCCCTGATGGAGTGAAGATACTTCTCCAACAATTTATAACGCTAAAAGTTTCTAGTGACATCTGGCAAAATCCATGAAAACCCTCTGTCAGTGAAGGGAAGATGTCTGTTTGAAATCTCCGTAGACTTCTGTGCACTAGTGCAGAGGAGTAAGTACAGTTATAGATATCCTCACGCCCTCCAATCTCTCACTGTAGTCTCACTCAAACAGACGGTTAATAATTGATGCATGACAGAGGCATAGGCATGACAATGACCCTGTCAAGAAAACGCTTAACCTGGGCAACCTGCTGCTCCCTGTACCTCTGCTCTGAGCTAACCGTGAGGAGTACTTTTCCTCTCTCTCTCTCTCTCTCTCTCTCGCTCTCTCTCTCTCTCCCTCTCTCTCTCTCTCTCTCTCTCTCTCTCTCTCTCTCCCTCTCTCTCTCTCCCTCTCTCTCTCCCTCTCTCTCTCTGTTCACAAAGAAAACGGGAGTTACATGCGTCTTAATGAGAATGAGAAACCTCTTGTGTGTCTACCTCTCCCCTCTCTCTTCCTGCTCCCAGGTAATTAAAACAAATGAACAAAGCCAAGGGTTCTCATAAGCAGAAAAGTCAGAGATCGACCTCATTTGAAGGGAATTAAGAGTGTAATTCCCGAGCATTCATTATCTGTCTCCTCTGAAAGATGCCGCGGAATGGAAAAGGGAAGCAGTCACCCGGCCCAGGTCTGGTCTCTCTGCGCGTCTCTCCGTGCGGCGCCCCTTCACCGCAACAGCGGCGGCTCGTAGAAGCGCCTCCGCATGGCGGAGAGCGATGACAAAGAGGCGAAAGGACATGATGGAGATGTTATCTCTCTATATCATCCGTGTCAGGCGTCGGCGAGAGCTCATAAAGGCGATGGAAACGCTCCCCTTTGTGCGCGGAGGCGTGCGCCGCGCCCGGCTGCTTCTCCCGAGCTCTTTATTAGGAAGCGTTAACAAGTCTCTGCGCATGCAGGGGGGGAATAAGTACACAGTAATTGACTCCTGGCCTCTCTCAACGCGTTAGAGACCCAATGAAAAGCAGGCTGATGAAGAGAACAGGTCCGTCTCATTTGTCATCAAAGCTGCTAGGGAAAAAAACACAGGCCAAGGCAGCTGAAGTCTTTTATGATGTACATCGTAATGGCTCTGGCAGTGTGTGTGTCTGTGTGTGTGTGCGCGTGTGAATTTCAGTTTTTGCTTGTTGCCAGCGTCTGTGTACACGCATGTGAGTGTGAGAGTGCTTGGTAAGTGCATGTAAATGTGTCTCCAAATGTCTCAGCTGTGCCAGTGTGCCCCCTCCTCCCCTCCACACACACACACACACATACACACACACACACAGAGGTTGTCTGAGGCGGTGTCGGAGAGCTGCTGGTTCCAGCTGGAAGCCGGCGTGTGTCACATCTCGCCCAGATCCCCGGGAGGGCAGGGGTGACAGCGTCAGCTTGGCTCTCCTAATGAACGTCTCGCGTCCCCCGGCACGGCGCCCCGAGGCACGCCCCGCGTCTCGGCGCTCCACGGCGAGCTAGCCGTGACCTCGCGGCCTTCAAAGCTAGCCCGCGGGCCAGGTGTCACGTCGGCCGCGGCCGGGTCCGGGGGGTTCCGGCGGTGGGGGGGATGTCAGGCTACTGTGAAGGGTAAATAGATTAATAGAAGCTAACGAGAGGTGGTGGAGAGGCGCTACGGCGTGGTTGTGGTCCAGGTTTTTTTGTATTTTTTTTACCAGACACACTCTGCTGCTGCTGTTAGTGAAACTCGCCCCCCCCCCAGCCCACACGCATCCTCTGGAATCACCCTGACACTTACAGTTTATTGTACAATATAAATAATATGATACGCTAAGTGTCAGAGTTCCCCCCCCCCCCCCCCTTCTCTCCGGCGGTTGGAGGAAGAGGGTGTGATGATTGCGAAAGGAAATTAAAAGCTCGAGGACAAAGCTGTGGCTATTGTGACAACACCAGTGCTCGTTGCCCGCTGGCCAACATGGCTGTGATGTTTGCATTGGGTTCTGATCAAAGCCCACATCATAACAAGACATTATGACACGGTGATACGGTACAACGCGTGATGTAGTTGAGCAACATTCTGAGAAATCCTTAGCATGACGCTCATGCTGTATAGATGTGGGCATGTGGAGTGACGAACGGGCGCGCTGTGTCCCTCTCCATGGGTGAGTCAGACGGGTCACTCAGACACACTGACTCATATGGGTTCCAATATAGGCATGAGTCTAATGACTGGTCAGACGAGCCCACAACTCAGCTCTCCACCTGTCTGCCTGTCTGCCTGCCTGTGTCTGTCTGTCTGCCTTCCTGCCTGCCTGCCTGTCTGTCTGTCTGTCTGTCTGTCTGTCTGTCTGTCTGTCTGTCTGTCTGTCTGTCTGTCTGTCTGCCTCTCTGTCTGCCTGTCTGCCTCTCTGTCTGCCTCTCTGTCTGTCTGTCTGTCTTGCTGCAGAATTATACAGTCCATTGCCAACCCAGCCACATGGGCACGTTGCTGGTCTCTCTCCTCTCTCTTGGTTCATCCTCTCTCTTCCCCTCTTTCCTTTGTGCATCTTCATCCCTCCTCTTTTCGCTAGGTTGTATCCCTCTCTCTTCTCTCTCCCTTCTCTTCAGGAGTGGCAATTACAGGGCGAATCTCTACCGGAGACGCTCATCAGCTCAGCTGTAATCAGTGGGGACCCCTTGTCATGCACACACCCACACACTCCCCATACACCTCCCCCCGCCATCCCCCCCCCCACACACACACCCACACACTCCCCATACACTTCCACCACACACACACACACCCACACACTCCCCATGCACCTCCCCCCCACACACACACACCCACACACTCCCCATACACCTCCCCCCCACACACGCACCCACACACCCACACACACACACATACACACAAACACACACGCACACACACACACTCCCCATACACCTCCCCCCCCCACCCCCCCCCCACACACACACACACTCCCTATACACCTCCCCCACACACACATGCACCCACACACACACACACACACACTCCGTACACCTCCCACACACACACACACACACACACACACACACACACACACACACACACACACACACACACACACCATACACCTCCCCCACACGTGCACACACACTCTCCATACACCTCCCACACACATGCACACACACACACGCGCGCATTCCACGCACACACACGTGAGTGTGACGCGATCCGCCCCCACACATCCCCTACCGCTGCTCCGTCAGGAGAGAGGGGAGAGAGCAAGCAGGCAGGAATGACAGTCAGACAGGGACAGGACAGACAGACGTATCATTATCCCTAGTCTCTCCATCAGGGTAGGATGTCTGAGGGGAACACGACCGAGGTCCACCCCCCCCCCCCCCCCCGCCCCACCCCCGGTGCCCCCCCCCCCCCCCCCAGTCAACCAGAACGCTCCTCTGCCCCATCCTTAACACATCTCCCACCTCCCTCCCCAGTCTACTGCTGCTTTCCGCCATCCACTGCGGCTGTGCTAAGCTGATATTCTGCTGCGTGTGAAGGAAATAGGTGGATTGCGTGACGTAGAGGCGGAGATCAACCTGGTTCTGGGACTCAGCGAAGAGAGGGAGAGAGAGAGAGGAGGCGCCAAGGTGGTATCTGCATGACCTCTGACCCCCACGTCTGGGCAAATCCTGGCGTTAGAGAGAAAACGATGGTCCCTGATTGTGGCGCTGCTCTTCCCTCTATGCCACTCCCCCCCCAGAACAATAATACTTTCTCCCTCTTCTCCTCCGCACCTCTTCCCTTCCTTCTCTCCACTTCTCTGGTTCTGGACCCAAACAGGAAGGGCGTGTCAGTGAGGTGGCACACCAGGGTCGCGACCTCTCCTCTCCCCCCCGTCATTAGGGCCTCCAGCTGGGCCGGGACTTCCGTTGATGTGGCGGGCCGCGAGGGGAGGGACGTCCCTTAATTGTACCCTGGGTCGCAGTGAAAGGAATGTCTGAGGTCTGAGCCCGGTCCCTCCACCACCGCCAGCCCCCCCCCGGCCCCCAGCCACCGCCCCCTGCACACACACCCCTGCGGAGACGGCCACTAATTGGCATGTTGGGGCTGCCAGTGTGGGTGTGGAGGGACTGTCAGAGCGCCACGCTGAAGCAGAGAGCAGACAGCAGAGAGGAGAGGAGAGGAGAGGAGTGGAGAGGAGTGGAGAGGAGAGGAGAGGGATGGAGAAAAGAGGAGAGGAGTGGAGAGGAGACTGGCAGAAAGGAGAGGAGAGGAGAGGAGAGGAGAGGAGAGGAGAGGAGAGGAGAGGAGAGGAGAGGAGAGGAGAGGAGACGGGCGGAAAGGAGAGGAGTGGAAAGGAGAGGAGAGGAGAGGAGAGGAGAGGAGAGAGGAGAGGAGAGGAGAGGAGAGGAGAGGAGAGGAGAGGAGAGGAGAGGAGAGGAGAGGAGAGGAGACAGGCAGAAAGGAGAGGAGTGGAGAGGAGAGGAGAGGAAAGGAGGGGAGAGGAGAGGAGTGAAGAGGAGAGGAATGGAGACGAGAGGAGTAGAGAGGAGTAGAGGTGAGGAGAAGTGAGGAGAGGAGAAGAGTGGAGAGGAGTGAAGTGAAGTGGAGAGGAGTGGAGATGAGAGGAGAGGAGACAGGCGGAAAGGAGAGGAGTGGAGAGGAGAGGAGAGGACTCTAGAGGAGAGGGGAGGACTCTAGAGGAGAGGAGAGGAGAGGAGACGAGAGGAGTAAAGAGAAGGAGAGGTGAGGAGAAGTGAGGAGAGGAGAGTATGTTCTCAGGGCTAGACCTGTCCGATCACTTGTGCACAGTAGGTGGGCGTAGTTCTCATTGATACAAATTAATTTTGCTCATCATCAACATTCATTGTCATTTTCATAAGTTTTCACTCAATATTTGCAGGGCACTTTCATTAAACTTGACTCCGGGACTTGGAGTCTGAGTCAACAAGTATATACTGTAGTAATGTAAAGAAAGTCTCCAACCGGCATTACATTATTGTTATATTGCGGAAGAATGAATTCTATCTGAATGAGACACTTTGCATTCACTGCTAAGCAGATACATTTGGGTCCTGTTAAAGTTGGGGTGTTTTATAGGTTTTGAGTTTTATGTTTGAGGTGTTTTTATGGTCCTCTTCCTCTGTTTTACTGACAACTACTGCCATCTGGAATGATCCAGCTGTGGGATCTTTCAGCAGTCAGCCTTTAGTCTGTACACCCCACTGTAGGACACACACACACACACACACACACATACACATACACACAGTACACACGCATATTGCTGTTATTATGCATATGAGTTATAAAATCGTATCCTTGTTCAAAGAAATCTATTGAAAAAAGTATGTCGTCGTAATACAGAATTATTGCAGGTATATTTCCCCCAGGGCGCAGTATCAGAAGTGTGTGACTATAATTAAAACTGTAATACTTGCGGAGCTCTGCTGTGAAGGACCAGGAATATCATTCATCTGGCAGCATATGGAGACTCCTGCTCCAACTCTTTCAGATCCAGCTCTTCTCCTCCACCTGCCTCGCTGTCTTTGTCTGAAACACACACACACGCACACACACACGCACGCACAGTCGCACACACGCACACACACGCACACACACACACGCACACACGCACACACACACACACGCACACACACACACACACACACACGCACACACGCACACTAGAACTTGAACACGCTACATTCCGACGGCATAAAAGCAGCTATAGGGAGCGGGCGTCTTCACGCGTAGAAGCAGGGTGTGTCGGTTACCGGTCCCGCTCTCACGTCGTCTCAAGGTCACCGTAAGACAATAGTGGTCCAGCCCCTGGTCTGCGTCCGGGAGGCGTGCGGCGGACAAGAAGGTAAAAATAGCCTGGCGAGGAGGGGTGTGGTTGGGGTGGGCGTGGGCGGTGAGAGGGGGGCGTGCAGGCCGTTTGGGGTTGAGGTAAGGGGGCCGGCGCGAGGGGCAGGTCGGGGGTGATAGGCCACAGGGCTGGCAGACGATCAGCTCCCGGAGCACCGGGGGCCAGCTTTCCAGTCAACACATGAGTCAGTCAGCAGAGATGCGCCCGAAATAAATGGCTGCCCTGTTCCAGCCGGAACCACACCCTCATGTGGTTTGCTGGAGGGGGCAGCGTGGGTAGGCCGGGCTGGGCGACCGCCCCGCTGGGGTTTTGGGGGATGGAAGCGGGGGAGGGTGGGGGGGTGGGGGGGGGTAGGGAGACAGAGAGGGGGAGTTGATGGGGGCGTGCGAGGAGCCTATGGGCGTGTTTGAGTTTTCCCAAAATGGCAACGTTGGGTCGAGCAGCTGGCGTCCCGTCAGTCTTTTCATTGTTTATTGTTTGCCCACAGCGAGGATTGTAAACAATGGCACGCCCTCTCCCTGAGTGCACTGCGGCCAGAGAGGGCTGGGGCTGGACCTGACCCCTGAGGCCGGGCCGGACGCCGCATCCCTACACCCCCATTCCAACACCCCAATTCCAACACCCCTCACTGGGCCCCTGTCTCTCTCTCTCTCTCTCTCTCTCTCACGCACACATACAAACACACACACAAACGCACAAATACACAAACACTTGTGCTCAGTCTCTCTGACTCTCAGCTGCTCTCGGAGTCCTGTCTCTCCCTCCTCCATCCTCGCTCCCAGGCATGAGCAGGTCTTGAAGAGAAGACAGCTTGAGATCAGACCTCTCTCCAGTCTCTGACAGAACACACAATGGTTTGACTGGTCAGGGGTCAACAATCTAGATAAAGTCAGCACTGTCAGCCAGTAGCCGCTGTCTCTCTCTCTTTCTCTCATCTCTCTCTCTCTCTCTCTCTCTATCCCTTCTCTCGCTTTCTCTTTTTTTTTCTCTCTATCTCTCTCTCTCTCTCTCTTTCTCTCTCTCTCTCTCGCTCTACTCTCAAATTCAAATTGAAATTCAAATAAGATTTATTGGAATGACAGATGAAAAACCCATGTTGCCAAAGCAGTACAAATTGACAAATTATAGGATATGAATATACAATAAAATGCAAACATCAACAATACAATTCAAACCATCCAACAACAATTCGATTTATAATATAATAACATGGGAAGCTGGTAATATTCACAGATACAGTACAGATATAGTCACTCAGAAATATTTGCTACGGAACTTTCCCTTAATGTATGGCAACAGTCAACATATTTAGCAGCTAATACTGACTTTTCTCTCCACATAGATATGATATGACAGTTTCTGAGGATCAGGGAGATGAATAAACTCATACAGTACATATTATTTATTTTATCAAAGAAAATCTCTCTAATTTCTCACAGCATACTAAGAAGTGAGATTCTGTCTCAACATCTCCCTGATGACCAAGTGAACACAGCAGGGCTTACAGTTCTGCCAGTGACAAATTGTGTTTCTGGCCAGGCTGTGTCCAGTCAGTCTGTACATTGTCAACGTTTTTCACAGTTTTCTATCAGTCATGGCGATCAAGTATCATGCCACTGTGTACTCTCTGTTTAGATTCAACCATAATTCTAATGCTTTCTAACTCCTTCCAATATTTGATATAATTTTCTTTTTGATAATTTGGTTGGACCAGATTGATTGGAGCTTGGACCAGCTGGCAGATGGGACGCTTATCTTTCAGTCTCTCGGTCTCTGTCTCTCTCTCTCTCTCGGTCTCTCTTTCTCTCTCTCTCTTTTTCTTACACCCTTCTTTCTCCATTTCTGTTTTTCTCGTTCTCTCCCTCTCTCTCCCCCAGACTCTCGTTAGCTGTCGTCTTCATTAACGGCTCAGAGGGGAGAGAGAGACCTGCATGTACAGTAGGAGTCATTTCATCGTGACCCTAGTGACGGAAGTGTCATTCTCTCCATCTGTTACCCCTCTCTCTTTGATTCTAACAGATCGAGCCCACGGTTCCCAAACACAGTCACTACGACACAAACATCCAGTCTCACTGAATGCCTTCTCAACATCCTTACTCGCTAACTCACAGAGACACAAATAAGCAGTAGCTTAAGAAATGAGCCGTTCATTCATCTACAGAGCAAGGTTTAAGTTAGCCATTGCAGGCACTAAGTATTATCATACAGTATATATATGATACAGCCATGTTGATTTTAGCAGATATCAGTTTTGTCGCTTGTGTCCTCTGATATCTTCTGATTCTGTTGTGGTACTGTGGGGAACAGAGTGTGATTTGGACAGTACTAAGAACACATTACAGTAAGCAACCTATGGTTTTAACCTCCAAAGAAGAATATGCTAATGAATGTGTAATTAATTACATGAGAATGAGAGAAATTTGTTGTTTTTCTGTTTGATTGTTATTCTCTGTTTTTGTTTTCTGTGTGTGTGTGTGAACATTTCTTAAATCTGTGCAGGGAGAACACTCTTATGGGAGTTGCACCTTGCGTGCGTAACAGAAAAAAAGATCAAACCCCAGAGCACACACCCTTCAAACACACACACACGCACACACACACCCTTCAAACACACACACACACACACACACACACACACACACACACACACACACACACCCACACCCTTCAAACTCACACTCACAGACACACAAACACACACACACACACACACACACACACCCTTCAAACTCACACTCACAAACACACACAGAGACACGCTCGCAAGCCCGCAAAAACACATAAATTGAAGAAAGCCTCTCTGAGCTCCAACTTCTCAAAGTTGGAATGAGAACAAGAACAAGGAGAACAGGGTAAACAGAGAAACAAAAGACGAAAGAGAGAGAGAGAGAACAACAGCATTACATCTGCTAGCCCAGAATTAGAGCGTGACTGTATTGTCACTCGACTGAGTGTTGCAAACTCTCAGGTTCCCTCACAAACAGGGCAGACTCTCTCTCCGGCTCTCCCCCAAGGACCCAGTGCGTTTGGGGAGATAATTGACGATTCCCCCGGCATGCAGCGAGGGAAGAGTGCTACACTCAGCTTCTCCCAGCCACACACACACACACACACACACACACACATACAAATACACACACACACCCACACACACACAAGGCTCTGTGTGTGTCTGTGTGTGTGTGCGTGTGTGTACAGTATGTGTGGAGAAAAAGGCTGATTGTTCCTTTCGTTCTGTAGCGTAATCCATTTCCGCCAGGCTTCAGAACCAACCCCGGAGTAATGAGAGATGAACCTGAAAGGCCTACTCTCTCTTTCTCTCTCTCTCTCTCTCTCTCTCTCTCTCTCTCTCTCTCTCTCTCTCCCCCTCCATTCTCCATCTCCCTCCCAATGCCTGCAGAACTCTTTGTCACACACAGTTATTGTGTATAACTGCCATTGTGTTTAAGATGTTTGCTTTCTAGCAGCAAAAGCTTGTAGAAAACTGCACTAGATCCCAATACCATGGGTGACTGTCTGTTTCCCTGTAATAACCATACAATGTCAGCACTCAATAATTGTGTTTGTGTACTTGCTGTAAAGTTTTGTCAAATGTATTTTGAATTGTGGAGGCTGCAGCATTAAAATACCAAGTATCTGGGATTTCTGAAAGGTATGGAGGTACATTTTATCCACAGCACACCATTAAAGAACAACAACAGTGAGGACATTTTATTTGGTTCTACCTGTACCTTGTTCCTGCTTTTGGAAGAAGATTTTTTTTTTTAGTCTGATGAACATATCCTTGAGAATACTGTACCAATGCCTCTTCTATCTTTCTTCCTACCTCCCACATTCTTTGACAAATGAAGGCAGCTGTTGATCTGATTTAATTTACATTTCTAACATGCCTTCAAATGTAAGAAACAGGCCAATCTTTGTGCTGCATGTTAACAGTGAACATGTCAGGCCAAAAGGATAGATGTGGATCTGGGAAGCCATTGCTGGTTCTCTTACTATAGTAACATTCAATTAAAAAGTCTGGGCTGCCTTCAAATGCTGCCCCATTGCAGTTATAAATACTCTCAATGAGCCAATCTGGTGTCAGTGTGTATTTGGTCAACATTCCATTTTCTGATTCACATTATTGCTGTGTGTGAAATTCAACCTTCCATTTTTGTGTATTTCATCTAATTAAGCTACTGTAGTGCTCTACTCATCATTCTGGTCAAATCTCCCCCACGCACGGACACACACACACGCACACACGCGCGCACACACACACACACACACACACACACACACACACACACACACACACACAGGGTGCGATTTGTAAAAAAAAAAAAAAAAAGCCAGAGGGGGGACATTTTCAAATAAAATAATGTCCAGAAATTGAACAAATGTAAACATCAGAACAAAGGAAACGACTGTATGCTCTTATTGTATTCTTATATATACACCCAACAAAGTGCTAAAAGAAAGGACAAACCATATGATGTTCGGTTATTGATCACACTGCTATGAATGTAGAGCTATCCCGTCACGGGTTTTAGACCTAAAAAAAAAGTGATACAGTAAGCCTGTGCCTTGAAAGCAAATTTGAACACCAGCCATCTATCCTGACAAACATTCAGCATGGATCCATCTTGGTCCACAATCACGCACACTTTCACCGGTAGGCCAGGCCGCAAGGCTGAAAAGAAAATCTGGAACACAAGATAAAATATAAATTGGTATTGGTCTCGTGAAAAAGAGGCTAAATTGGTGGCCGCGACAATGTGCTGCGCTGACTTGGCTATCGCCTAATATCGAGGATGAGATAAGCAAAACAAAAACAATACATGCTGACGATTGGCCGCTTATCACCCACAACAATAATTGTATTATAATAAAATATTCATCCTGTCACTTACCGATGTTTAGCACTAGCAGAAGAGTGCTTTGGTGACGGACCTCTGGCATTTTGGGCATCCTCCAAAATCCTCGCAGCAAAATATGACGAAATGCTTTGTTGCCCCCGTTTCATTGCTAATTCTTGCTAGTTAGAGTAGGCACTTGGTTGACAGTTGCCATGACAATCAAATGCGTGGTTAGAACTAGCTGTTGTAAATCATATTTTTGAAATAGCTAGTGAAGTTTTTCAAAATTGCGCCATCTATTTTTTGGCACAGGAATTGTAGCTATATTCTATGGAAGAGCATTAGGGCCAACAACAGAGTTTTTTTTTGTTTTTTTTTTTAAGCTTAAAGTCAGAAATTCTGACTTTTTTCTCAGAAGTTATTTCTGACTTTTTTTTCTCAGAAATTCAGTTTTTTTGCAGAAATTCTGACTTTAATCTCAGAAGTTATTTCTGACTTTTTTCTCAGAAATTCTGACTTTAAAGTCAGAAATTCTGACTTTAAACTCAGAAGCTTTAAAAAAACAAACAAAAAAACCCTCCATTGTTGGCCCTAATGCTCTTCCGTAAATATTCAGTCTGACCAGAAGCAGGGATAAAAATGTGAATGATCAGAGGAGGGGATATCAAAACCAGAGGGGGGGAAATCCCCCCCATCCCCCCCAGCAATTTGCATGCTGCACACACACACACACACACACACACACACATACACACACACAAACACACACACACACACACACACATAAGCATGCACAGATTGCACACACACACACACAAACATGCACACACACACACACACACTCAGACACACACACACATAAACATGCACACACACACACACACGCACACACACATGCACACAAAGTATACCTCCTAGTTCACTGCGCCAGGCCTGAGGGTTGGGGAAGCTAGTAGAGACTGGGGGAGTCCAGACATGTCAGAGAGGGTTGAACAGGGACAAGTTCTCCATTAATCTGACTGGAACAGTCAACACTTCCTCATTCATCACTTTGAGGAAGTGACAACATCCACATTCACCCAGTGACAAACTAATCCATAGGAAAAACATACAAATATTCCTCCTTGCTTTGGCACATGCTGACCCACAGACGATCGCACAGTCCACTGAGGAACAGCATGTATGCCAAATGAGTGGATGACTTTGACCAAATGGTAACTTTATACTTGACAAGTTGTCAGGAGGCATGTTAATGACTTATGCTAGAACTCTTGTAGATAAACAATTATGATGTGTTGTGAAGATACACATTGAAATGATTCTGTGTCTGTGTGTGTGTGTGTGTGTCTGCTGTGGCTGCTCTCTCTCTATCTCCGGTCTCTCACCCCTTGCAGAGGGCTTTGATTGCCGTGGAAACAGCACTTAAGGAGAAAATTATGATTGCCTCTCTCAGTTAAAGGTGCTTGATTGGTTTCATTTATTCAAGATAATAAAAAGCCAGATAAATATTGTGCTGCCAGTGGTATTTAATAAAACCAACACCAACAATAACAATGTTGATCACCTTAGCATATAAGTTAAGGAGCTTTACATACAGTATGCTCCAAGAATTTAAACACAGTCAGAAAAAACACATGCACATACTCACATACTGTATGTCCTCTGTGAGAGGCTCAAGATTTCTGAAATGTGGAGATGGAAAATTACTGCTCTGATCATACCACCCCTTTCACAATCAAGCTGGTATATTTATGACTTGTGGCAATCAGCCTTACATACACTGGCATGTCAACATACGCTCACTCTCACTTTTGCCTCTCCCTAACACACGCACGCCTGCACACACGCACACACGCACGCACGCACGCACACACACACACACACACACACACACACACACACACACACACACACACACACACACACACACACACACACACACACACACACACAAATAAACACACAAAACACTGACCATTATTAGTGTTTGTTGTCCATTCCTCCCACTATCCCCAGCTGGGGACAGGATTCTCTGTGTTGATGATCTTCTCGGTGGGTTACATGGCTAGTGGCCATCCCTCTCTCTCTGACTGGGCTTGTGTTGAACCATGACCACGCCATGACCACACGCTGTGCCCCTCGTTCAGGTGAGCGTGCCGCGGTCGAGAGCAGCACAAACACGGTCCAGTCTGGGTCCAACACGGGGGCAAAGCAGGCCGTAAGCGGTTAAAGTGTATTTTCGGCATGTATTCATTACACAGTGAAAGGGTTGCAGTTTGGCGCTCGGCGATTGTGGCGCCAGCGTGTGATTGTGGCAAGACAGCCTGACCGCTCTAAAATGGCTGAGCTAACAGGGACAGGGAGGAGGGGAGGGTGGGCCGCGCGACAGAGGAACAGGCCAAGTTTACACTCCTCTCGCCACCCGCACTAATGCACCTTATAATGATAGATCATGGCACACAAAAACCTCACCTCACACGGCAAATGTTTGTCAAAGTGGGCGTGAGAGAGAGAGAGGGAGAGGGGGGGGAGAGAGAGTGAGAGTGAGAGACTGAGACTTCAGAGAAGACAGATACTTTGCCATCCTCTGAAGTGAACTCCTACACAGACTCACACACAAACATACAGTATAAACACACACACACACACACACACGCACGCATGCACATACAGTAAATAAATAAAGGGAGTGAGAGGGGGAGAAAAACAAACTGATGGCGAGAGAGAGAGAGAGAGAGAGTGAGGGAGAAAAACCTTGCTTTGGAGAGAAAGCCTATCCACCCTCAACCTCTGAACATCCAAGAGAACGCTTCGTTTGATGGCTGGGGATTGTTTGAAACGGTGAAAAACTGCCTCCTGCCACCTTTGCCTCGCGATGGGCCACATTGCTGAGGGTGCGTTTCTCTCAGCGTTGTGTTGCGTTGTGGTGTGTGATGCCGGTGCCCTGAGGGAGAACCGCTGGGATATGGGGTAGCAGGGTTCAGCTGTGTTTGCTTGCTTGTTCAGAGACATAAAATCAATGCGAAGCCGGTTAGAGGAGCTTTAAAGGGAGCGTTTAGACAGGATCTCTGGGTGTTAGGTGGTGTAATACTGCTGCTTGCTGAAGACGTGATCTAACTCCAGACTGGAACAGCTATAGGTGCTAACAAACTACTGGCTGAGGTCATTTGTTTGCGGGAACACATAGTAGGAACGTAGGCATGATTCAATCTGTGGTTAAGGGGCATGTGGGTATCTTTTACTGTCTACCCTGGTAAATAACTTTAACGTGCACTGACTACCGCATTTTAAAATATGCCATTTGGTTGATTGAAGCTAATGGTCTTATTCTAGCGGAAAATGTCCCTCAGAGGGACGGCTGAATGATCCTTTTGATGGGAAAGCAGCTTGATGTCATCCCACACAGCCACACAAACAGCATGCACCTCCAGTCCGCCAGCCAGCCAAACAGATTGGGTGGAATCTGATGCTGGATCCGGGCCTATTGCAGAGCCCGCCAAGCGCAGGGAAATGATTGACACTGATTTAGCATCAGAGGCTAAGTAGGTGTCATTCACTGAAACATATTTCCAGTTCATCACTGTGTGGGATGGTTGGGCAGAACCTGTCCATCAAAATTGCCTGTTGGACAGTCCTCCGTATGGATAGCATTAGATCAAATTATCATCATTTAGATGCCATACTCTATAATCACAGAGCATCACGACACAGGGAGCAGCGGTATTTTTTATACCTCAAGAATCTAACAGCAATATCGTGTTCCTCCCCTGATAATTGCCCTTGGAATCTGTCCTGGGGGCTCTGCCAAGTTGTGGGGAAAAAGCACTTGTTGACAAGTTGCTTGAAATGTAATCAAACCACCTGGCACATTCAGAACCTGAAAGAGACAACATTTGGTGGGTCAAAGGTTAAACGACATGCGCTGAGGATGGAGAAGTGTGCCAAGTCCTTCTTTCAATCAAAAAGTACAGAGACATCCCCAACTTTACATGATGATGTGATACTGTAATGCATTAAATTATTCACTCTTCACAGACATAATCCTGTACATTTATGAAAAACAAAAGGGAACAAAAAAAAAAACATTGATCAAAAGCAAAGCCAGTTGAGAGAACTTTTCTGGCAACAATGGCATCTACTTGGGTGCCTCTCAGTGCTGAATGTGTGTTGCGAAGCAGCCTTTCTATACAAGCTATTGTGTGCATTGTGACACAGAGCCCATCGTTTTCATTAGGAGAATTACAGCGAAGTCTGCGCTTTGTATCATTACTGCCTGTATTCTGCTGCCTACTCACAGAGCATTAGCGACCTGCTGGGTTCACTGTGTGTAAAGTGTGTTCCCTAATTGGAAGTGCACAGCACAATGAAACACTAAATTGCTATGGTTATCGCTATTTGTAGTTCATCATAACACAGGTTCTCTAACATAATGTCAGAGTAAGTCAATTACCCACGTGTAAATACTGTATGTGTTTATCCTTAATCATCTGCAAGGGATTGTTTGTGAGAAATCTTAAGAGTTTTATTTATTTTCACTAAGGCCAAAACAAAGTTTTCATTACTGCTTCAATAGTTAGCTGATTAAGTGGGTCTAATTTCTCAAGGTACCAGTGTGGTCCTCCTGCTGTGATAATGACAGTAACATTTATTTATTTATATTTAAAGTCACTTTCCTGTTGTTAATATTAAGAGTTATTAGCAATTGGCACAATATGTTGCACTATTGGTTATACTGTATGTTTAATAACCCATGAAGTCATTACGACTGTACAGTATTGTCAAACATCAAGAGATCAACAAAACCTTTTCTTCGTTTCCAAACATATTCACACAAACTGGTGACACACAACATATCATATCTATTTTGGATTAAAACATTATTTTATACTTACAGCATTCCACCTATACTGCACCTGATTGGAGATAGTTAAGTGTTATTGCTGCACACTATCTGCATAACAAAGAGCTCCATCTCTGGGATATTTAATTAGGAACTGAAGTACACTAGAGGCACAATCCAGCATGTGTGTGTGTGTGTGTGTGGGGGGTGAAGAGGGGTGGGGGGGT
This sequence comes from Borostomias antarcticus, assembly GCF_949987555.1. NCBI lineage: Eukaryota > Metazoa > Chordata > Actinopteri > Stomiiformes > Stomiidae > Borostomias > Borostomias antarcticus. Next base: position 11,402,409 of record NC_140256.1, on the reverse strand, counting down.
AACATCAATTTGAGACGGCTCCCTCATTTTTTTTTCCAGGAGCTTCCTCTCAGGTATGGTGAGCGGAGCAGTGGCGGCGTGTCTTCAGCTGACCTATTTAGGTAATTGCACTCTTCATTAAAAAACCCAGTCTGCAAGAGAAATTACACTTCCCCACCGGTATCTAGGTAACATAATCTCCCTCTGGCGGGCT
>NC_140256.1:11394716-11397216 GCF_949987555.1 Borostomias antarcticus | reverse complement strand
AAGTTTTAACAAGTGTTTAAAGAGCGTGGCTGGGGACACGGGTCTGTGACTCTGAATGTTTGGAGTGTTAACAGGGCCCTGGACACAGCCCGGCCCGGCTCACTGAGGAGATTCAGACTGACATGTTTGGAGAAGTCCGACCCTCGTGGCTCGCTATGCTCCCAATCCCCTCAACAGAAGCGGACGAGGTCTGGGTCAGGTCTGGGTTAAAACCGTATCGTATTAAACTTTGAACTGACTCAACACATTCTAAGGGCCTAAAAACAAATGCAATAATTTAGCGATATTATAAGTGCTGTATGGGCATTATCATGTACATGGCACCTGTATCCTGTATATACTATACTGACAAATAAACAAACATAATTGAATCTCATGTAAATAATGAAAATAAGCAAAAGTTAAAGCTCAATGATATAACTTTTTTATGGTTCAATATTCACTTTTACTTGCTATTAGTTTATGAATTGGCATTTTCATGACATGAGACTGCATGAGACCCTGTGAATTTATTATTTTATTATTTTGGTGTACTAGTACAATGGCGGGAAATCTTGTGGTGGAAACGGAAGTGACAACCTTTTTTTTGCGTGTCACAATAGCAGGAAGACAACAAACACTTCGCCCAGTGAAACGAAATCTACCTGCACATACAAGAAAGAAGACTGGTATTTACCTGCATTGAAGCCATCCTTCCAGAAAATAGCTACAATCTTCCAATCCAGTCTGCGCCACGCGTGTTTGCTATCATTTCTTTTCCATCATTACAGCGAGTGAGTGGGGGATTGTGGGAAGTGTGGTTCTTAAAGCACAGTACCGATTTTATCACGACCAGAGGGGCTGCCAAAGTGCCAAGTTATCTCATGTAGCTTTAACACAGGGAAATGTTATGTTTGTCTAACTGAAGAAAATCAAAGCAAACCATTTCCCTGGCTCGGGGAATCGTGATGACATGATTATCATGATTCAGCGTTGGGAACGGCAGGAATAATTCCTGTTTAAACAAAAGCCATTACGCCACTGATAGGGCTGGAGAGACACTTGTTCAGGTTAATTTGAATAATGAGTGTAAATACTCTCAATGGCTCAAGCACAGTCCCCTGGCCACTCCACCAGGCTCCATCCAGCTAATTAAACACAACGCTCAGCAACCTTGTTCATAGTGTTCCTGCCAGCCTGGGTTTGCAGTAGAGTGTATTTGGAGAGAAGTGTTTCACGGGGTTGGTTGTTACAGGGTGATATTCTGTTAGAATTTCTAGAATATTCGATATGTACTGTACTCACACCGCCAGGGCTATGGTAAAAGGTTGATATTTTGCAACCCAACAACAAACAAAAAAAAAACAAAGGAACACAAGAAGAAGTTAGCAGTCTTTCTTCACCGGTGGCCCCCCAGTTAGCCATCGATTAATATCTGGGGTCTCCAGGTTCAGATACAAGACTGTAATGTCCCTCTGTAGGTACATATGGAGGAAAAACCAGGCTGGAGTTCTTACTGCACTCACCAGGCCAAGCCCAAATCGGTGAAATTTTCCCTAGCCAGGAGTTCTTGATCACTGGTTTGTTGCCAGATCACCCCGGGCTCAATCCCAGACGGGTTCTACCTTACCTCACCCTGTCCACAGCTCCCCGTTCAGCCATCCCACAGCCTCTGGAAAGATTCAGTTCAACTTGTTTCCATTGTGGAGTCTGAAAGTGTGGTGATAACACTGAGTTTCCAATATGCCCTCAAGACACATAATTGTTTTGGGCAAAAACAATGGGCTGGGTTGAAATACATTTAGTAATCCTCACGGTCCGATGCATTTCAAATTCCTCTCCAGAGAGGTGATTTTACTGCTCTCTGTCTGTCTCCAATAGCCCCCTGATCACCTCAGCCCTGTCTTCAACCCTCGTAGAATGGTCCTTATTAACCCACTTAACGAGCACCATTGTTGATATTCCTGGCAGCGTCCTAAGTGATGAATGCTCTGACAGAGCCGTGTCAGATAGGCCAGAACATGAATATAAAGAAGCACTGGAATGTCGAGTTCACATATTTTTACATATTTCACAAAAAACATGGTAAGGTAAATATCGAAGTTAAACGGACTCTTAAAGCCAAGCTTGGAAACCAATGCTCGCTTGTATGAAGTGGACGTTTATCAGGTTTCATTTTACATATGGCGCACAAAGAGCTGTGTGTTCTGGGAACCTGCTGTGGGGGACAGACCACAGAAGCCACATGATCTGCATATGTGCGCCTCAGGCTTTGCCGTCTCGATCAGAATACATTTCTGAGGTCGGCGTCCTACGGCCCTCAGTACTGTATGGATAGAGGAACTGTGCTGCTGATGTTGCGCAACCCTCGTACCATAAAGAAAGGAACATTGTTGCTCTATTCATCTCACCCCCCTAGACGGTATTTGAGATAATATTTGATGGTACTGCATGCTACACACACACACACACACACACGCACGCACACACACACGCACACACACACAGACTTCTTTGAACG